>NW_017100653.1:128381-140036 GCF_001263275.1 Habropoda laboriosa | reverse complement strand
CAGCGAAACGAAATCACCGTGCCACGGTGTGTTCGCTGATTTATGAACACGCGCGACCTGCCTAAACCTAATAAATCACTAAACGTTATAACAAAGCGATACGAGCCCATTATGCCGCGAGTCGCGACTACGAAACTTCGTTTCAAAAACTCCCATTATTTACGTGGCGCGTCGCGTCGCGTGCAACGAAAAAAAAAAAAAGAAAAAACAGGAAAAGAAAAACAAATCGCCACGGTTGATTTACGACGACGTCCACCGACGTTGGCAGCAGAGTACGCTTATAAACGCATTTGCATCGCGTGGCACCGTACACCTTTTTATCCACGAGCTCGAATTGCCCAAGGTCGCGTCGGCCGTAACCTTTGTAGTTGAAAATTTATAGCCACGAATGGCCTTGTCAGCTGGTAATCATCCTGAACAACGAACGCAACCAACGAGCACCACACGCTCGTAACAACGTTCGATGGTTCCTTTAACAACGTAACAGAAACTCCGCGTACCAAGCCACCGCACACAGACGGTCGATCGTTGCATCCTCAAATCAATTTCGCTTATATCCTTTGTTCTCAAAGTCCTCCCTTCTCGTTACCTACCTACCTACCATCATCATCATCATCATCATCGCTATCCACAATCGTCCAGCATCATCAGCCCCCTCGTACCAATTAATCTATAATCGATAAATTACCCCTCGAGAGCTACCTCGGTAGCTGTCGCTATCCTTCCTCCACCACTTCTCTCCCATAGAAATTTATAATCGATAAATTTTTATTCGCGAGCTCACAATAAAACGGGACCAAAAGCAACACTAACGAGCGCGCAATAGCTCCGGCATCGTTTCTCTTTCGCGGCGCGGATCGTAAACCATCAACCTCTGACTCTCGTAACTCAATCTCATTCCGTTTGGAAAGTTCGAGTGCCGCGGCGCATCCGCGTTGCAAGGCCGCTAATTGATTCCCACAGCAGGCCATTAATTATCCGTTGACGCGCTATCGGCGACGTTAAATATCTAACGCTCGATAACTATTCAACTATTAGCTCTGCATAACGAGGGGAGAAGATCGAGGGGTCTAATTCATCCGAACGTACGAAACTGTTCTACGATCCTTGTTTGAATCGGCGGATCGACCGATAAACCAGATCCAAGGATTATCGATTAGAATACTGAACATCGTACCGAATAGAACCGTACACAGAATGTTTTAACGATCCAATACACCGCCACGGGGATTCGTGTGTGTGATTCATTGACGATCGCGTTACCGTGAAATTATCGACGACGCTTCCATGGGAAACACGCTAACGACGGCACATAAGCGCCAAGTAATATGTTTTTAATTTCAATACGCAATCTTCGAGTGGTGTTTCTTGCCGGTTCTGTTTATTGAAGCGACCACACGTAACCGCACGTCCATGAGGTATAGTATTTCATTGGGCATTAAATCGTTGGACGTTAAGCGATAGTTAAGCGACACGCGTCTTATCGGTACAAGATTGGAATTGCGCTTCCACGCATTGCCAAGCGACAAGTGGAACGCGTTGGCGAACCAACAAAGAGAGAGAGAGAGAGAGAGAGAGAGAGAGAGAGAGAGAGAAAGAGAGAGAGAGAGAGAGAGAGAGAGAAGAGTTGCCGGAGCGCGTGTTTCTTTCGAGAAATACGCATTAACGTAACGTTAACGAGAGGCAAATAGAAGATTCCAAGCTGTTGAGAAGAGAGAAGCTCTTCCTCCTTCGTTCGATTCGTTCTGCTCGTCGAACGATCGAGATACCAGAGGGCTTGCGTTATCTTACTTTAAACACACAATACCTGAGGATCTCGCGTCACCGTTCAAACTGATAAACGCGTAACGGAGCCACGTTACGTTTTCATTGTAATCGAAAAGGTTTCTCGAGATTCCACCTGCCGATTGTCTTCTCTCAGCCACACCTGAACCCGAGCTCCGTTACTCTAGATCTTTTATTGTTCGTAACATCCGTTGTTGCTTCGTTTTCTTCTTCTTCTTTCATTCTTCGCGTGATTCATTGATCGTCAACAGATCACAGATCGGTGCAGCTTATCTTCTTGTGCATTCTTCCTATTTTTCGCCGTTGCCGATGAAATGGATTTGTTAAAAGGTGATTTCTTGCGCAAAAGTACATAGATCGAAAGAACACCAGTTACGCCGATGTCTATATTTATGAGCAGTAAAAGTAAGGAGCATACTGAATGAACGACATGAATGGTTATAGTAAAATCGATCAATGTTCTATCCGATGAATTTTATTTACGAGACTGTTAATAGAAGGCTCTTAGGGGAAAAAGAGAGGAAAATAACGTAATGTACAGGAGGATCACCGAAACAGACTTCAACAAGCATTATTGAACCTAATAGTACACTTACATGGTTCGATAACTAGCTTGACTGGTTCGCCTCTGCATATACATATAGTTGCGCTTAACGTTAGAATAATTATAACCGTTCAACTGCTGGTGGAAGGCACTACAGTTAGTTTGTCAAGAGCTGAATTTGTGAAAAAATGTAAACGACACCGTTACTCGTCCTCGTCCGTTCCAATCCTTCCAGCGTTACAAGTGTTACACGTATTGTTCTTCCGTGTGCTGTCCTCTCCCACACGTGTGTCCCACGCGAATCTATATTTCATTGAATGCTAAACGATGCAAGGACTCCTTACTAAGGAGCACGCGTCGATCAGATTTCCTGCTGTATCGAGTAACGTTGTTTCGAGAAACTCACATACAAAGTCAACCGGGAAAATTCAAATATTTAAATTCAGCCAATCGAACTGGAAATAGTGGAACTTGAAGTTAAACCAGTGAAATTCAAAATACTCGAAATTTGAAATTCAGCCAATCAAATTCAAAGTTAAATCCAAATTCCACTTCAACGTTGCTTCCATTGTTTCCATGCACTGTACAGAACACACTCTGCCAAGTACAGAATTACCGACAACAAATATCACATAGTTTGCACACGTTTTCCTCAAAGTGTTAATAACTGCACTGACCTCACGGCGCCACGTACTCAAAGAAGTCGTTCGTCTCGTTCTCCATCCGCCACCCACGCGTTCCGCGAACGACCGCAGCACAACATTTTGTGTGTTTTAAATAAACATGGAAATTGCTCGAATGAAAACGAGCACGAAGAGAAGCGATAACGCGGCATCTTTTTTTGCGTTCCGCGGCGACCGATGAGGCGCGGTTATGGCGGTTTCTTACGACCGCGTTAAATTCGTATTGGTGCAACCGCAAGACTCCATTTGGTCTTTCGTGCGAAAAACTCCACCCGGGGGTTTCGTAGAACGGAATCTCTATCGGGCGACACGCTTTTTCTTCATTTTCATCACGCATGCACGTCGCTTCTTGCGCACGCATACTACCGTTGATAGCGGCCTAGCCATACGAGGGGTCGGTTAATTGAAAACAGCCGTGCATAAACGGGCCGAGCCTGCACGCTGCGGTTCTTAATTATCCAGTAGCTTTTTTCTGGCGCGGCTTAATGTGTCAGAGGCGGGCATTAAAAATCGTTGCACGACGATAACGTAGAGAGAACTTTTTATTGGCGGACAAGTTGTCCCTTGATGCGGTTTTTCTCTCCTGGCGCTTCTGTCTTTGTTACGAAAGAAAGAGAAGAAAGAAAAAAAAGAAAAACGCTAAAAGATAACATTCGCGCGATTACATCTCCAGTTACATTGGCTGTGGACAATTTATTATCTTCCATCCGTACTTAAGTTTACAAGTACTTCAATCTACAATGTAATGTTCATCGTATGCAAGATCCAATTATCCGCGATTTTTGCAAATGTCCCTAAATACTAATTACAAAATCACCGAACCCGATATCTAACATCTAAAAAGTCTCGATGAATGTGTACTAACTACTTAAGAACCTCGTATATCATCCAACCAGGATCGCGAAAGCTCGAGGATTTCAACGCGTATCTAAATTCTGAGGGTATCTCCGTAGAAATCACGTCGAGATCTTTTCGGTATCGAAGCGAGGCTCAAAAATGGCTAGTTCGATTAATCCCGACAAGCAAAAACATTAATCACATTAAACGTTACTATCATCGCTGCGAGGGGTAACTCGTATCAAGGACGTCGTTGGCCTCGTTATCTCCACGGCGCGGCGTCCCTCGGTCAAAATAGTTCTGCGATAGAGCGCGGCGAGAGTTGCTCGCGCGGCTCTAGATATCTTCGTCGATTAATCGTGACCATGATTATCAGGTGCACCGCTCGTTTTATCACTCAGCACACGAATAGGCCTCACGCTACGGGCGGTCTTCTAGTCGGCTGGTCTTCTCGAGGATCAACGCGCGCTGCATCCCAACACACAATCCCGATACCGAACGATCCGTCGTCCTTCTCTTCCCAGCGTTTGCTTATTATCCTGCTCGTGATAGGAAAGTAATTACCGATGCATAAATCTGCAGCACGGTGGAAAAGCCTTTCGCCGCGCCACCATGCATCAAGGATTCTACTCGCGAGGCGTAACTCGATGTCACGTAGTTTCGCTTTTGCCACACGTTCCTTTCGTTCTCCTTCATCCTTCGCTTGTACACCTCTCTCTCTCTCTCTCTGTCTGCTCCCTCTCTCTCTCTCTCTCTCTCTCTCTCTCTCTCTCTCTCTCTCTCTCTCTCTCTCTCTGTCTGCTTCCACTGTCGCCCTTTTCCACGTGATCGACGGTGGAAAGCAGGAAGAGATTTCAGGGAATATCGCGATGTAAGTCGAAGCGGTTATCCTCGACCGTTCCCCCTTAACCCTCAATTACTTAATTAGCAATATAAACCGCGGTATCGAACCGCTTACGAACCGGGCACATGCTTTATAAGGCACTTACATCATGCTTCAGACGTATCACAACCGCACTCGAGTGGGGCGAGGATTAACGGTTGTGCAGTCCCAGTGGACGGATACGGAGTTCTACCACAGACCACGAACAGGGACATGTTCATCGATGGACGCTGCGACATCGTCCGCTCATCTATACATCTAACGGTCAGAGTTGGATCAAAAGTGGTTATTTTCTGATTAAACTTCTCCTGGATATTAGGTTCTCGTGCAGCGGGTATTTTTAACACAGAGCTGAGATATGAGATCAGTCGTCACTTAGAGATAAATGTTTCCTGTTCACCATCTGGTTTTCGTTTAATCTGGGAATTAATTAACTGTCTGATACGCTATGTGACTTTGAAGTTGCGTATTCGTGTATCGGTTGCTCGTCATGGTACTCATGTTGGAGAACGATC
Organism: Habropoda laboriosa; assembly: GCF_001263275.1. Taxonomy (NCBI): domain Eukaryota; kingdom Metazoa; phylum Arthropoda; class Insecta; order Hymenoptera; family Apidae; genus Habropoda; species Habropoda laboriosa. The sequence goes on along the minus strand of NW_017100653.1, from coordinate 134,789 downwards.
TATTTCTAGCAATCGTTCATAACTGTTCCTGTCAGTAAGATGGGAATCTGTAATCGAACAACATTCTTCTTTTTGAAATTAGAAGATTGCAGGAGAAATTACCTTTAGTACATTTTAACTTTTAGCAAGTAAATTGGAAAATTAGTCTGCTGTGAATTTATGCACATTCATTTTCATAAACATAAAGATACTAAACCTGGCAAAAATTGTGTAATATTTGTTTACGAACATAGTAGGTGTCCTAATACTTTAGAACTCCAAAGTAACTTCAATTCTTGTCTCCTGCGCTTCGTCCGATATTCCTCTCACCTTAACTTTCCCGAACAAACAAATCATCGTTTCGATCAAAGATTAACCCAGGCATACTTTCACATGCACTCCGCGATCAGCTCGGTACCTTCGTGGCAGACACCCGGCTGTCTCACGTCGATTCCTCTTATACACCGTAAAACAAGCATCCGATGTGAAGTAAAGCCGAGAAACAAACCGGGGGGCATAAATTTCGTGAGGAACAGCGGCGGACGCGAAATTCCTTATCGGACGCGATGCAAATTGCCGTCGGTCGGAACGTGTCTGGGCCCATTACCGCGGCACGTTTCGCTCTCCGCGAGAAGAAAGGACGGCTCGTCTCTGCCGCGATCGATCTTCCTCGGCGCAATTTCATCGTTCGCGTTGATCAACGTGACTACGCGCGTGCATTCTCGCGCGCGATGGATCGATACGTAGGCGTTCTGCGAAAGAAAATCGCAACGGGACCTCTCTCTCTCTCTCTCTCTCTCTCTCTCTTTGCATCGCGTTTCCAACCCTCTTCTTCTCTCACCAATCGACGATCTTCTTCGGCGGTCGAATAGATGGAACGCATTATTCACCGTCGCGAACACGTAGCCAAGCACGATTCTAACAGCGGTAATATGCTCCGGCGGCTCGGTACAGCGTGCCGCTTGCATCGATCTTGTCCGATGTATCGACGAGTCGACGAAATAGTAAATCAACGGGCGGTCGACCAAGGGTGCACCGTGGATAATCCTGCGGTGGACACCCTGCACGATGGAGAAACGACCAGCCAGCCACTCTGATGAATAGAAATCCTACCTACCATAGGGCTGTGCTCGTGTTTAAATCGCCCTTCCGCCGTAATTTACGGCTTGTCGCGGGAACCGCTTAACGCTAAAACACGCATGTCATCGTAAGTTATTAGTCGTTACCGGATTCGACGCTTCTTTTTTTCTCTCGCTTGTCGTCGAGGTGCAACGGCGGACAGGCAAGATGAACGGAGATTGAGTTGGATGCTGGTAGGATAGATAATTGGGCTCGTGTATGGTATGCCAAGTGTGTAAATGTGATTTTTGATACCATTGGTATTATCGCTTTGGGAGTTGTAACGGGGAAAAAAGTTTCTCGAGAAAGTTGCATAGGAAATGTGCAGTAGAAATATTTCAGGTGATGAAATTTGGTGAAACGTAGTGTATATTGAGAGTTTTTCCGTGTAAACGACAGACACGTTTGCTGTAATAAATCAGCTACGACGAGAGCTAATTGCTCGACAATGTACCAATCGAAATTGAGAATTAATTCTCTGGTAAAAAAGTTATATTTTTACAACAGTGAAACGAGATTTTCTTCAGTGAATCAGTATGCCAATTTGTAAGAAAAGATCATTTTCTTGCTTCGACTTCAAACACAAGTATTCTGCGAAACCCCTAGGATGCTCGATGCAATAAAATATTGTAATGTCAGTGGTATATGGTAAAGTTTGAGAATGATTCTTTGAAACGTTGCAAAGAACGATGATTTCTGGTTCGAGGAGAAGTTTAATTGGACTCATCGAAGAATCCAATCCAAGTTTGTATTGTTCGTTCTTTCATCGATTTCATGCTGTCCTCTGCGGGATCGTAATCCTCTTTCATTTTACAACCGATTTTATCTCCCAAGGGAAGCTACATTCCTCTGTTGAAATCGCTCTTAGATATTATAAGCGCGATGATGAGAAATAGAAGAAACGGACGGTCCGATGGAATGCATTATTGGAATTGTGAAAGTGCATCATCGTTATGGGATATGCATGAGATGCATATGAAATTCGAATACGTAAACGATGGAGTGAGTGGTTATTTTATAAGTATATTCAACGCTTATACTTTCCCTGCTCTGTAAACACTGACATTTTTCTACGGCATAATAATTTTCTCTAGTCATCAAAATCACAAAGACTCCCAAGATTTCTCTTTTCAAAAAATTGTGTCTTGAATTTTAAAAATAATAATAAACTTTTAAATTCGTTTTATATTTTTATTACGAAAAACTTAGCAATATTTCAAAAGTATTTCTTCAAAGGGTTGAATATAGTAACGTGTTGATATAAAAATCACAAAAATCCCCAAGATTTACCTTTTCAAAAAACTGTAACTCTCAAATGTTGAAAACAGTAATAAATTTTCAGCTTCGCCTTATATTTTTTATTACGAAAAATGAATATTTCAAAATTACTTCTTGGAAGGGTTGAATACAGTAACTTATTGATAAAACTACCGTGCAAAGCGGTTTTCCTACTTCCAAGTTGCAGTCGATTGTGTCTGTTTGGGCTCGTGTCCAATCTCTTAGGGTTTAGATTAGTTCGAGATTGATTGTTGCGAAAGTTTGCGCGCCGCGAACAAGGGGGTCTGAATATAAATCATTCCTGATTGATCGAGTATTAGCAGTTAGTTTATTGTTGATTTATGTTAAATGTCGATTATAAGATAGCCAGGTAATATTACCAGATGGCAGAGGTTTAGGGCTGCGTAATTAAACGTCTTGTCGCGTTCAACAGAACATCAACCTCGTGGCGCATTTAAATATCGCAAGATGGCAGATTTTATTGCCGCGCGTAAGGTGATCGGTACTCAAATGTCTATTTAAACCGCCAATACACGTTGCGATGTATATTTTGCTCGTAAACTAAAATGTAGTTACGGCTTCTGTAATTATTCATGATTTCTGAATAACACGAGAGATTGTTTACCCCCTTTAATATACCGTGCAGAATTTAAAGGTACAGAAATAGAAATATTAGCTCGTCGTATAACTCAATGGAAAAATATTTGAATGAAATACCGAAGAAGATTCGTACACAGCTATTTCGAAACACTGCGCAGCGCCGGAAAAAAGAAAGAAACTCGCATCCCACGGATTTGTTCAGCGTTTGGTAGACGGGACGTTTCTCGCGAGGATTGGGAGTTTCAACGATGCCTCTCGTTGCAGCCGTAGAATTTCACGCTGCGATACGGTAAAGCATACTACGTAATCTCCCGCATCTACCGATACTACCTGTGTGGGCAGCTTCTTTTCTTGGCTTTGACACGCGCACTCGTGTAGGTATAAATCGTGCGTTTTAGAGCGGTGAGGCCAGATTACATGTGAGTAATGTCCTCTCCTGTCCCCGGCCCGTTCTTTTTCCACTTGGCGAGTAGTTTGCCTGAGATTTACGCGACACAGATCTCCCGTGGTGTCGCGAGAATTGAAATTCTTAATCGGTACTCGCCACCGTGATTCATGGCGCTCCTCGTAACGCTATTGTAACGAGACGTTCGGTGCTCCGGGCAAGCATGACTTTAACACGCTACTACGACCTTTTTCTCGCCCTGTAATCCACCGATGTATCGATAAGGAGCTGAGAGGAACGTATTTCATCCTGATGGATCCATCCTCGTATTAGTGCTACTCTTACACGTACATTTTCCATGTTTAAACGAAGATAGTGTGGGAGTAGAAACTTGGTCTTGGCTTCGGCTCAGAGGCTGCCATCGAATGGTGAGTTAGACGTTTGGTCTCGGTGTATGAAAAGTGTGCGTGTGTGCGTGAGAAATGCAGCTAAATGTGAATTTTTTCTGACGTCGCACAATATTTTAATTACTGATTTTTACCTTTCATTTTTATTTTCTTTACCTTCTTCGGTATAGTTCCTAAGCTAAATCTCGATCACAATCTACCAAGAGTGTGAAAAATAACAAGCAAAGATACAGTCGCGCAAGTTCATAAATTTCGAGGAGCAAGAATGTCGAACACTACCGACTCCGTAATAAAAGTTCAGCCGGCAAATTTACAGGTGAAAGATTTTTGCAACTCGGCATATCGAAGAACCATCGACTCTCCAACCAACGAATAATATTCCAGCAAGTACGTACATTCCTCGAGCACGATCCCTTCTCCCCATAATAACTAGCATCGAACGCGTGCAAAAATTGCTAGCGATAAAGTCGCAAAAGTGGCTCCGTTTCTGCGATCGAGCGAATCACCATTACGGGCGCCGGAAAGTATTCGCCGAGATTGGGTCCTTAACAATCATCGAGCACGCTGAACGACCGTACGAACCCGACTCCTGGTACTCTACATACAGGAGGCATCCGCACGGTGAATCCCCGCAATCGTACGCTTCCACTTTTATCCCCGTCCTGTCACGACCAGTCGCATCATTAGGCCATTCGGTATTACAAATGACGTCCAAGAGGCTCCACCAACGGCCGCTCTCTCTTTCTTTTGTCCACTTCACTTCGCCTCTTATCTGCCTCCTTCCATTCTCCTCCCTCTTCACATGCTCTCTTTCTCCATCTCCTCCTTTCCTTCTCTCTCTCTCTCTCCCTCCACGAGGTATTTTTCATCGTTTTCCTTCTTCTCAGCCACATCTTCTCTCGCTCCATTCCCCTCTCCTTTATCGTTCGCTGCATCTTGCTTCTTGTCCACGAAGGACTCGCCTCTCTTCCAGCTGCAGTCAATCCGGGCGAACGAGCGAACCAACCAACGGCCCTTTAACTGGATCTCTCGAAGGTTACGGTAAAAAGCAGCAAGGAAAGTCATAAGCATTTATGAGTTTCTTACGCGGGATAATAAGTTTGGAATGATTGCCGTTTGTATTCCACCAATGCGTGCCGGAGGAATCTTTCTTACACCGTGGCTGACTTGCACGCCCGCCGCCCCTTATGAGCTCGCGAGCCTTTCCCTCTCGCACGGTGCATTACCGCCACGGTGAAAGAAGTGTCCCGTCACCGATTCTTCTTCGCACGTCGTTCCACGGTCGTTCGCCGGACCGGCCCGATTACGCAACCGTGCGCTCGCTCCTCAAGGTGCTCGCGATCTTGCGTTCGAACGTGCTTGGCAGACGAACAAGCTTTAGCGTATGGGTTTTCTCTTAACGTAATCTCTCGGGTTTCTTTTCTTTTCTTTTTTCAATACCTATGATACAGGTGGATGTTCGCCAAATGGAAGATATGGTAATTGTCAGATTTGTAAATTAAAAGTTAGAGGCCAATTGAATTTCGATGGAGGTAAGTGTGATGTGCTTTCAATGTATCTGGAACGTGATCTTCGTGGCGAGCGTGACTCGATGTGATAATGCAACGAGTAATACATTCTTGGAAACACCGTTGAATGTTTGTCAGTAAAATATTAATTTCCATTGTATCTTTAGTAAAGTGTAAAAAATTTTGTTAACACCGTGTGTTTAAAATCCTAGACTTTATTAGTCTACCACTCTAATCCTCGAATTCCTTTACAATTGTTTCCTATTACCTTCTCAAAGCTTCCTCGTGCCTCGGGAACAAACGAGAGAAACGAAAGCCTAAAAATCCCAGACAATAAACTCGAGTCTTCCTCGGTAGAATGCACTTCGCGTAACTAAATAAACGCTAATTGTCGAAGAGTCTGAATGGCTAGGCTAAGAAAAAAGGAGAAAAGAAAAAATAAGATGAAAGACGTATCCATGTTGCACGAACGTATCGTAAACCTTTGCCCTAACATAGCTAAGCCACAAGAGCTCTCCTCCCTAAGTCGAGGTTCGATCGTAGCTGCCTGGCTGTCTGACCTTTGCAAACGTTATCTACTGGCCAGCGTGTAATTGCGAAGAGGGAAATCGATTCTACGCTTCTGATTGATTTTGCCTGTTCCCGTTTCATGACTTATGCATCACGCCCTTTCATTTCCCGATCCCAAGCTTCCACTGTGTAATTCCTGGACTGTTTCATGCCATGATCGAATCCGTCTACGCGGGATCGCGATTACACTCCAACCGGAGCACGCACGGGTTGGTCAGCGGCCGAGAAACGGCAGATATCCGGGAAATTGGCACTGTTATGCCTTCTTTTAATGGGAAACGGACCCATGCAGATTCGTGATACTTTTGTTTGCACCGGTTACGCTCGTTTACCTTTCTTTCATTTGACGCGCTATTAGCTGCGAGCGCTGCATCGTTCCGTACTGTTCTATTACACCAATTGACCTAGATAATTGAACGGGTGAGAAGAAAGGAAAGATTTCACCTGACTTTATCTTTGGAGAAATTGAAAAAAATTGTTTGTAGCTCAATTAACGATAGAAACTAGTTTTGGTAGAAAAGCAGCTATGTCAGTTTTCAACAGACGTCAAAGAAATTAAAAA
>NW_017100653.1:97993-128274 GCF_001263275.1 Habropoda laboriosa | reverse complement strand
GTAAATTAAAAAAAAAAAAAAAAAAAAATTCACTCTTCGACGGTACAATTTGAATCAAAGCGAATTTAATCAATTAACGTACTCCATTCACACAGACATACTCCATTCCTATTTAACATATCTTTCGTTAGAAAAAGCGAACACACGCGCTCAGGGTAAAGTTCTACGACTCAATTCCTAACAGTATAACCACATTTTCTCTACCCTTGAGAGGAACTCGCATCTTCGAGTAGTCCCGGAATAATTACGCCGCGCACGGACAAGCGTCTCGAATCGTTCTTGCAGTCATCAGTCTCTTTTGCAGAGTAAACATTAAGCGGCCACGGCAGCCGTGTTTGCACCTAAGAATTTCATTTGCGTTTACATCAGTTTCCTTCGCGCCTCCCACGCTATTCAGCTGCATATAATGAACCATTCTGTCCGTCAGTTCTATCCGCGAGATATAGTTTCCAAGCGAAATCTACGAGGTTTCGTGCAATTTCCGGGGCTGGAGAGGTGGGTTGTTCTCCGCGAAGGCCGGAATGAACGGCGTGGCGTCACAACGGTTTAAATGAACTCGCTCGGCTGGTCGTCATCGGTCAACGTGCAATACGCTTTGACAAGTACAACAAGTGGCGGATGCTTCACGGTGGTCGGCAAGTACGACGGAAAAAAGAGACGTTAAGCTATCGGCTGGAAGAGGGGAAAGAACGTGCCGCAATCTGAAAGGTATCGTCGATCACCAGGGACACCGAGGGAAAAAGATCGAAGGTTTGTTTGTCCACGAGAAAAACGTGAAACGATTAAGCGTACAAGTTGGATTCGAGACGGTGTTACGAAATCTGCGGATCTAGTTTGTACAGCAATTTGGTATTCAGATTCGGAAAGAATCCTGCTGGAACTTTTATTTGTCTATTTATAGATCGGATGAAAATAGGCTGTGCTAATTTTTTAGATTCATTCTTCAGGATCTCAAATCCATTTTACGCTTTCATTCAAACTTCATTACTACCTCGGGGAAACAGCATCATTAATTCCCACGATAGACTCTTGCACTATATACATAATCAAAAGTTTCTTATTCGTACGATTTATGAATGATCATCAACTTAATTTCTCGATTAATTTATTAATACACAAATAAATAAATAAAACTAAAAAAAAATTACTCAAACCTACTCTTCCTACCATCCTTCATTCCACCACTAAAATACACGTCACTACCCATCAATTTTCACCCTAGTAAACCTACCCCAACAAATTTCACCAGCGAAACATCCTCATCATCCACACCCTCTCGAAGCAATCCTACCACACCAAACCATCTCACCCTAACCTAACCCAACTCTCCGAAAAATCACTCCGACGCCTTATCCTCCAGGCGAAACCTTCCCCATGGACCACCAAAGTGTCCATCGATCTAATACGCGGCACCAGGAGCGACGAAAGTGGGGACACGGTCACGCGAAAGGGCCTCGAAGGGAGTGGAGGAGCGGCGTGGCAGCGAATATGAAAAGAAAACAGAAGCGAAGGAGACGAAGCGGCGTGGTTCGCAAGGCTGCGACAAGGTAAAGTCAACTAACTATCCGGCTGCTCGGAGAGGAGCCAGAACGGAGTAGCTAAGCGGAGGCGAGCCACGGCTGGCCAGGAAGAGCTAGGTCGTGGTGAGGCGAGTACGAGTAGGGATGGGGCAAGGCAAGGCACATTGGCGAGGCACGCTAAGGCAACGGGTCCAAAGTCGTCGAGACTCGAGCTGGCTCTGGTGGCGCGTTCACCTCCCGCTCGAACGCAGTACGCTCCGGACTCTCGCGCAGGCGAGATTGCACCAATCCGCTCGGTCGATCCGGCGACCACGTGCGCCACCATACGTTCCACGGGAACCGGCTGTGTTTTGGTGACGGTACCAGGCCACTGGGCCACGTGTTTTCGCTTACCATTTAACCACCGTAACGAACAGAGAACGGATCCTCCTCTCTTCTATGTAATCAACTGTATGCACCACCCTTTTGCGAGAGAGATAGAGAGAGGGAGTTCAAAGTAGAACGAGAATAACAAGAGTGTGATGAGAGTTGTTGAAATTCGTAACGAGTGGATGTTGCTTTTTCATTTGGACATGATAATTGGAATATAGGATACGACACATGGGTATAACAGTGACCGGATTCTTACGTGATTATAAATAGGCACAATTATCGAGGACTCCTGGGTACATTAATTTATCGCCGGACGGAGGGATATACACCGGAGGATGTAGACGTCTGTGCGCTTGTTACGGTGGATCGCGAGGAAAGGAATTCGATCGAGAAGAGGGACGATATAATTCGTGATTAAGGATACGCGTGTGGACATACCGGGACTTTTCTGCGATTCCTCAGGATTAATCGAAAGGGATTAAGAGAGTTCTGGTTGACCATGGATTCTTCTGGTGAGAAGAGGCGATATACCAGTTCCAACTTTGTTACACTTGCTCGGTGAGGTAACTGGGAAAAATAAGTGGGTGATCGTCGTTCGTGGTGGTAGAGAGAATGAGATCGGTATTCCTTTCGAGTAAACGTGAACTTTGTAATCTGCGAGTGTTCCAGGGAGCTCCGCCTACGGTTTCATTAAGGCAATTCGCTACCGTGAATATAGAATGCATTTTACTGGGTGGTCGTGGCCATGGACGGGAGGCGACGTCTAATGAACGTTAAAGAAACTTTGTAAGTCCAAGTTTAGATCCATGTCGCGTTGATATACCGGTCGGATCATTAGACTATGAAGAGCGGAAGTGGCGTTATTCCATCCATCGACATCGTGCTCGCGCGCCAGGATCATCGAGTGCAGAGACGATCAATAAGAGCAAGTCGAGAAACGTCTCGTCCAGTGACCGAGAACAAGCACGAATATTACGAGCCGCTTAAACTCCTAATGCTTCGTTAACCCCAGAGATACCAGGCAAAACGAACGACTAAAAATATCGTCGTCTGTCTATCGATCGTATACGAATAACTTGGTCGGAATATCAAGATCGTGGTTCTCACGGTACGAATTAACAAAGAACAAAGTCTAACCTGGATCACGCGACAAAGAAACGCAATCTCATCGTTCCACGTTTCGTGGTGAAATCGAGCGTGGTGGCGAATGAATTCGGAATGGTCACGCTAGCGTGAGTCGATTCATCGACACCGCTTATTCGATCGGTAACGATCCTTCAAGCTCGGATGATGGATCCGTCGATTCCGTGGCCTGTCGTACAAATAAGCGTAGAAAGAACGAGCAGCGAACTCGAGAGCTGAGGAGAAAAGAAGAGTGGAGCATCAGGAGGCAAGAGGGGAAGAAAAAGGCGAGCAAAGCGAACGGGCCGACTGGGAGCAGGATTGACGGGATGCAGAAGAAACGGTGGCGCGCAAAAAACGGTTAAAGCGACAGAGATACCAGGTTAATTAGATTATCGACGGTCCCGCGAGTTGCTCTGGAAGCGCTTCCAGCACGACCATACATGGTCCAGTGGCTTACGAAGCCGCAGGAAGAAGCAGAAGCGTCGCGTGGGAGGTCGTGCACAGCTTCCACGACGGTTTTTACGCAACCCGGGAAGACAGATTCGTGTGCCTCACCTTGGAGAACCCACGCGAAACCTATAACAGACGACTATTATAAACAGGCTTACCGAGTATTTGATTCGCGTAGTACCGGTCTCTGTCGATCTGTCGGCGAACCACTTTTCCGAGAAGTCCGAGTCCCATAAGACGATTTCACGGTACACGTGATGATCCACTGCGATCATGAACGATTCCAAGAAGAAAACAACAAGTTGGTTTTATCGCAGGAAGATATCGGTCAGGTTTCCATGAAAGTGGAAGGTTCGCTAGAGGGGTAGTTAACGTCTGTGAAACGAGGAAGAGACCGTTGAAAATTTGGTGCTGACTGTCTTTCTTGTGTACTTTCTCATCTATAGCCAGCAGTTGGGTTGCTCCAGTGGCCAGAAGGCGTCGTTAACGCCGAATCGCGTGCCAACTTTCAATCTCGTCGTCGAATGCTCGCTACGCACGCCAGGATCGCGTTTAAAGCGGCGACCGCATCCTATAAATCCAGATTTCCGCGATTCCAGTGAACCAGTCCGCGGCCGGCCGCGTATATATGTCGCGCGGCTCCTCTAGCAGATCATTAGAATCCGCGAGGAGAAGCGTTAAGAGCGATGAAAGTGTAGCAGAGCGTGTTATGCAAAACAGCGGAGTCGGGGGAACCAGAAAAGCCTGATCCCGCTGATCGATCCTCACTGGCATCGCTGTGAATTCGCGCCGGTCACCACCGATGCGTTACTCATTCACCGATCGATTTAATTCAAAACCAGAATCCAGGTCTTATCCAAATGCGTACATTCCATTACAATTACACGTGCCGGTAAATCCGATGGTGAATCGAGGTGAAAAACAACAACGTTGTTCGATGCTTCCTAGTCGCGCGCCGCAATCCTCGTCATCCTCGTTTCTCATCGTCGTCATTGTCGCAGAATAGCTCACGGGGGCGGCTAGTCGCGTTCGTTTTCTCCGACGAACTCTGATCTCTCCAAGGAGGATTCCTCGGTCTGGAATCCCCTTAGAATTGAATTGCAAATCGCGAGTGGAAACATGGATCGGTCCGAGAGCGTTTCGAGGTTTGCCAGGTGATCCAAAGTCGAACGGCCTCGGATTACGAGGACGAAAAGGGGGACCAAGAGCGAATATGTCGGTCGCAGGCACCAGGAGGCTATGCAGAGTGGGCCTAGTCGCTGTGCTGGTCACCGCGTTGTGCGTGTTGACTCTGCTCGATTCACCGCCTCAACTCCCGGATCCACCGGCGGATCCTCCTCCCACGCCTGGTAAGCAATTTTCTTCGTTGCCGCGCTCCTTCGCCTCCAGCAGCGCGCGACCCTTGCCCTTTCGTTATCGCTGAACGGTTCGCAACCCGTACCCACTAACGCGCCTTTGCCACCTAACAATGCCCCCTTCTTTTCTCCTTTTTCTACTTTCACGCTGCCCGATTAGACACGGACCATTCTGCGTCCTTCGACTCCCTATCGAGCCACTTTAGTTTCAACTGGTTAGGGTAAACTTTGCAACTGATAGCCTCGATAGTTTAAATAGGACAATTTCGTGGAATTCAATTCGATTTACATTTTCGACCAAAAATTCAAACTCGCCAGTGTGATAATTTTCGGTGAAAAAGGTTAACGACAATTGCATCGATTGTTTATTGATTAGAAAATAATTAGGACACAGACCCGAGTCACTGCTGAATTTTCTATCGTCGGGTAATTTATCGTAAGTTTCCAAAAGTGCGTTCAGGTAATTGAATTTGAAAGTTCTGTGACAATCGATGAGTGTCTACCTGCAGACTGGGGGGAGGCTGCGTGTATTCTTATTGGAATACCTAGCCCAGCAAACAACGTTTGTTTTGCTTTGTCTCGAAAGCAATATTTCACTAGGCTTGCAGCAAATGAGTCCCCCCTACAGGTATCTTAAATTTATATTCCTCGTATGAAAACCACCGAGTCAAAGATCATCGATAACAGCTTCTTTAAATATGCAAATGCTCAACTTTTATCTTCTCCTATATCTGCGTATTTGCATATCAAAGCAGTCTAAAGTCTAAGTACCCGGGTCTGGGCATCACGGGGGAGATTTATAAGTTTTTTGATCGGTCGATCGTGGACTTTGAGAAAGATGCCGTAAATTCCATACGACGTATGTATGTATCATTCCAATGCCGATAGAACTTTATTTCGAACAGTTTCACTAGGAACAAACAACGTCGCCTCGAAGCACGGTGACAGTTTGGAAATAGCGTTGGATATTGGAAATGATAAAGAACTTCAAATTCTTCCATAGAATCGAACGAAATTTTCTCGAGTCCATCAAAATATCCCTTCAAATTGTACACATTCGCTCATAGAAAAATGCCAAGTAACAAAATTCAGGGAAAATTCGATGATATTAACTCCGAAATGAAAGTCAAGAAAACGAGGGAAAAAGGAAGGAAAAATTGCTGACGATTCGAAGAGTTAAACCGGAGATTTATACTCGATGTAAAAATTCAGTAGGTCAGAATGATATATTAAAAGCGTGTAACCTGAAATCAGATTATACTCTCGATATATAGCATCCATGGGATCATAATTACGCGGCATCTTTATTAAATCGTAAATTCCGCTTTTACAACGGTCGTAATTTCAACGGAAAGCCGTTTCTGGCTGACACGAGGAGAAAAAAGCTCCGAGCGAAAGTAAAAGTGACGAGAGGTGGTTGAATCCTTTCGCTGACACAGCGATTGATGTACGGGCGAGAAGAAGGGTCTGCAGTCACACGAGGCAATTCTCACGTGCTACGATTATCCCGTTCGGAGTTTAGTAGAGATTTGTGCCGTACTGTTCGCACTATTTCCTACCGACGAATACTTTCCCAGCATTAGCCACAGCCGACAAAGAATAGGAAAATTCCGCGCGCGTTTCTAGCCGGCCATTAATTCATAGTTCGAGCGATTACGCTTAATCGCGGCCATTCCAACGTATACCAAGTTTCCCTTTGAATAAGACGCTAGATTCCCGTTTGAATAAGCTGTTGTACCAGTAAATGAATGTAAATTGTGGGTTATATTTTGCAACCAATGTGCTTGAATGAGAAGGATCCCTGTGAAGCTCAACGTAGGTTCAATGTTGCAGTTCGTAGTCAGTGTAGCTGAATAACGAGAATCTCCGGTTTATATTCTGGAATTTCTGACTCGGTAGATTCAAAATCTTCTTCGTATCTCACAGAGAGATTCTTTTTTACAGATTTTATCCCAAGTAGAACCATCAGATTCTCTCCTTAACTTAATAAACCAGAAATTTTTTTAAAAATAATTCCCATTTTTTTTTTTTTTTTTTTTTTTTTTTTCAAAAAAGAAATTCTCAACTCAAAGGGTTAAGCAGTAAATCGGTGAATTTTGAACCAGAGCAACTTTTCTCCACTAAATTAGCTTGAAACGTTAACGAGCCCTGTCACCGGGTACCATTCGAGATAATTCCCTGAGAAAAGCATCGAAATCGACTTGGTCAGAATCGCGTGCAAAAAGCTGCCCCGTGGGGCCGTAAATCAACCGCGGAGCGGTGACACGGGCTTATCGTGGACACAAATCTTTACACGGTTCCTTGGCGGTAGCGACTTCATTAGGTGACGTAATTTACAGCCCGATTCAGCCAACGATCGCCTCGACTTCCCTGTAACACCCCTTCCTTCTTACAATATACACCCAATTACTTCACAGAAAGTATCCTGCGATCAACGCTGAAAACGCGCCACCGATTTTCTTCATACGTGCTCTTCTCCCGGTCTTTTCTCTCGGATCTTACGCAGTCGCAACGTTTCTGCTTTCTCGTAAAGCAGCTAATACGTCGCCGAGGGAAAGGAGGAAGCGTAACTGGTAAAGGGCAGGCTTAGATGGTACGCGGCATCAGCGTAATACGCGGTCGTTGGGTCAAGCGTAGACACAACTTTTAACGACGGTACACGGCACGGGATATCGGCGTCTCGCTCGAACGGAACAAATTGTTTTACACGGCGTAGAGAGCGCGGGATCGAGACGACCGCGTGGAATCGCGTTGCTCGTGGGGCAAGGGTTTTAATTGGCCGGCGAGGCTGCTTTAATTCGAGGATTAACGGAAAATGGATATTTTATGTGTGCACGTGGGATGCTGCGGGACTACGGGCTACATGGTTAAGCGAATGATAGAGCTGGGAGAAAAGGATGAAATATCGGTAGTAAACGTGCCTTCCTTTCGCTTCATGATCCTCGGGCCCGGCCTGGCCAGTCGCGCTCGTTAATTTATGAGCAATTTTAGTGGGTGCGTGTTCTACTAGGAATATTACGAGTGTCGCTTTCGTTATCGTAGAGAGATTATAGATGAGGAATATTGATTTCGAGGTTTAATAAAGAGAGATTATTTCACGTCTATGTGAATTGCGAAAAATTAAAAATTGTATTAAAATTTGAGGGACTATGCTCTTTAACGTATATAGAATTTACTATATTACTAAATTAAAAAAAAATCTCAACCTCACAGTAAAACACAGTTCCAGAAAGAAATTCCCAGGTTAAAAATATAAAGAACTCTCAAAACTAAAATAAAAAACTAAAAAAGGTGCAACACTTATTCTCCACATTTCAAGAAACATCTCCCCTGTCGAAGAAAGTAAAAACAGTTGGAATTTTCAAAACTCGAGGAAACCGAAAAACCACCACATTCTCAAGAGTCACAAGATAATTAAGAACAGCCTCTCCCCAAGCACCTCTCGTTCTCAATGAGCACCGATTAAATGTCGCGGAGCAGGTCGCGTGGGACTGTCAACCGGCGGTTCTACGTGCGTGAATAAATGGCGTATTTCACCGTTGAATTCATTAAACGAATCGATCGCCGTGGCAAAAGAAACGGAAATATGGCTAGAGCCGCAAGTAGTCGTGACTCTTGGCCGTTCGTGACTTCGCGTGAAACGAGTTTTCCACCGCTGTGTACGCAGTCGAAGCGCACTTTGCTATTAGTGGCCAATTAAAGAACGGTGCAATTGAAATTCTGTATATATAACTAATCGACGCTCTCGTCCGAGGTCAGTGACGCGGATCGACGTGCTTTGGGACAGGAATTAAGGAAATTACGGTGGAGTTATAGGTAGAACGATTCCAACATGACACGATCCGTGTCCAGTGACACGCAAACGTATTCACGGTGTACCGCATCCGGCCTCTCTCGATGACGCAATGCTTCCGTCCGGTCGAACATCCTCGAACCGTCTTCTAGGCCGGTGTGTGCCTTTCTCTATTCCGCGGCGTACGATGACACCGTCTAGTCTACGCGTGGGGTCCGGCTTCCCAACCAAATTAATTAACGACGGCAGGCATAATATCGCAAAAAACGTTAACGCGTTAGCTACCGAGAAATTGTCCCGTTTCGAGTCGTTACCGAGGAGAGATCCTACCTCCAGGATGTAACTCATAAACTGTGCGTAACGTTTGCAACGTTAAGCGAGCCTCTTAATGTAAATACCACCCACAAAGCGTATTGCGTCTTAAGGCAGGCTAAATTGTTTTCCATAGCAAAGTCTAGGATCCAGTTCACGTTAGCAGAACCCTAGAGAACACTATTCCTTCAAAATGGCCCATGCATTACAGAGGTTTTTGAAAGCTTTCCTCGTTGAAACAGTATACCAGTTACGTGACTAACAAAACCTAAATAATTATACTTGTTACATACAGGTTTCGGGGAGACGTCTCCCCAACCACTGTAAGATTCACACACAAGATAACCTGGCAAAAAAGAAAAAAAAAAAAAATCGCGATGCGATAAAGCATACACAACCACCTAGAAAATTAGCCATATTAATAAATCTATACTGTATTCGCGCGAAATCGTTCACGGAAGGTTAGTTTGAACAGAAACGAGAACAAAGAGAATCTCCTAGTTATCCGTCGGAAGAATTTCGTGCTCCTAAGAAACATTCAAAAAGTACAGCCGCTCAGTGTTTCACGCGACGTAGCTTTCCAATTAATAAGCCACGACGCGTGCACGTGGCTCGTCTCGAATTAATTAGCCGAAAAGCTCGCGCTGCTTCCGCGTTAATGAGGAGAGCGTAGCATGCGTCACGCTAGTATCACGGTCTCAATCTCCCTGACACATTTTCCAGGTGGCGAACCCCCGGGCACAAGAAGCATCGTGGCTTACTCGTGGGCGCGGAGATTGGCACTCGATTACAGACCCTCCAAGGAGTGCGACGGTAATGGAACGTACGGAACGACGTTAAATACGTTCAAGTTAGCCGACGCGAAGTGGCTCGAGACAATCCCCGGACAGCTCTTCCTGTACAGCGCCCACTTGGACCTAAGAGTGGCCGGTTATCCGAGCCTGAGGGTGATTGGCGTTAAACGTGGACCTCTGCCGACCTCTGGCCTTTTCTGCACCGTTTGGTGAGACATTTTTCCGGGACGGATTCACGCCTTCGATTCGTCTTAATCTTTTCAACTCTGTCCCTCTGACTCCCTCCTCTCCCTGTTGTATGGACCTTCCAAAGCTGCATCGTTTCATTCTTCTCTTACATCGGAGCGTTGACGTAACACCGTGACGCAATACTACTCTGTTCAGAAAGTTCCTGGAGAAACTGGTTCGTCCGCTCAATTTACTATGTATCGATTATCATATCACGAGACGTTTGCATGATTTCATCTGCAAAAAACGAATTTACAATAACGCTCAGTTTGATTTTTGTCCGCGAATTTTTTAGCACAAGCTCGACTAACGTCATCCTGATTGACGCGATAAAACAAAATTAGCTAAATGAGCTAAGAGCCATCCCAGAAGATTGGAATAACCATTGCTGTAAGTGTATTACATGCAATGGAGATTATTTCAAAGGGTACCAAACAGATATTGCTTCAAAACTGAAAAATTTCCATTTGATTTTATTTCCCCTTCAACTTTTTAAACAGAGTAACACATTTCCTCTAATCAGCTTCGATAATATTTCTCATCCGATAAGACTAAACCAGTTCCCAACCCATCCTCCATGGACAGCCGTTTTAATCAAACTTCTTGCTTCCGTCAAACTTTCCTCATTGTCCAACAAAATTACCAAACGATCATGCAAATCCATTCACGAAACTAAGCTTCTATCGTCGAAAAATCAAATCTTCGTTGACCTCGTTCAACGACGTCCCCAATATTCATCCACGACTTTTTTGCTTCTGTTCGTTGTCCAGGTACGAGGAGGAGGATCGAGGCAGAGCAGTCAGCGTGGAGGCGTTGGTGTCGACGATTTGGTTGGAAGAATGGGGCGAGACAGTGGACAGCTACGCGGGGATTCTCGTCGGCTGTCAATTACCTCCTGACGCGGCGATCGAGCCAGCCAGGGTTCACGTAGGCCTGGATCCCTGCCACCAGAATGCTAGTCATAGTTTAGCGATAAACACGGAGGATAGAAACGAGGAACGACGCAGGCAGTTCACGTTGTGCATCAAGGGGCTGGACTTCGAGGAGGACATCTCCTCCAAGATCGTCGCGTTCGTCGAGCTCCACCGTATACTAGGCGCCGAGCTCTTCTACTTCTACGTGTTCAACGTGCACAAGAACGTGCTCAGGGTGTTGAGGCTGTACGAACGATCCAACGTGATCAGATGGTTCAATCTCACTCTACCTGGCGATCTACCCAACGAGAAGAACGCCAGAAGGCGGTTTCTCAGCGAGGACATCTGGATCAAAAGACGAATGGAGCTGATACCGTACAATCACTGTTTCTACGATAATCTTCATCGATCAGAGTTCGTGCTACCTATCGACATCGACGAGGCGATCGTTCCAGCACGAAGGAAGAACTGGTTCGAACTGTTGCTCGACGAGAGGATCAAACTGGGTAGAAGTTTCAAGGATTTCGCCTCGTACGCTGTTAGAAACGCGTACTTCTTCCCGGAGATGCAAGCCAAGAATCTCACCGACCGTGTCACCACCGTCGATCTCAACTCGACCAATTTCTTAGGTGACCTCGATTACCTGGACACAGTTAGGACAGCTTGCATCTCGCCTGAAGGCGACTCGGTGAAGAGTTTCGTCTCAACGAGGCGAGCTTTAACGGTGCACAATCACTACGCGTTGACCACCTTGAACCCGTCCACTAGGCGAGCTCATCATTTCGATCCAGAGGATGTTCTCAAGCATCACCACAGAGCCTGTGACGACAGACACTTGGACTGTGAGCTTCTGATGGAGGACGTTCAGGTGGACGAGTCCGCGTTGAGGTACGCGGACGAACTTCGAGAGAGGATGAGAGTGTTTCTCAGCGAGCTGAAGATGTTCGCGTAGGTTGAAAAATGATGTACATAATAAAGTCGAATAAATTATAATCCTAAGTGTATCGGTATATTCTCCTCACGTTCGTTATCCTCGTTAGCAAGCGCAATCACGCTCGCAGCAACAACCCTTTATTACGAAACATTCAATTCGATTGTTTGCAACAATATTTCATGAAAATTGCACGCGTTTAGGGTAACATTAGAAGATCAGCGAGTAGGAGATTCTATGAAATTAAAGCTGGAATAATTAAATCGGAAAATTACACGAAACCAGAAGCACCAACGAGCAATCTCAACGATGCAACGATCCACATTACCTGTGGGAAAAAGATAAGCGTACAATGCAGGCGTTTTCAACTTGTAGCCGACATAGTATAACGTAAAAAGATTAAATGACCGGTGAAATTTCTTGCAACGCGATACCACCAACAATTCACAACCGCTCTCAAGAATACACTACGGTTAATTAGAATAAAAACTTGCATGAGTGTTCTAGCGAGAGGAGACTTCTCGCGTAGTCACGGAGTGATATGATAATGAAATACGCTCATGGGAAATTTTCTCCCCGTACGGTACGCCGCGTCGTCGTCTCACTTCAACGCAATGTGCTCCAATTATAATTTCTTTGCCTCCAAAACGAGAATAATTTATCCCCGTCTTATTTCCATGAAGAATAATATCACCCAAGTATTACGCAATTTACCTACTCCGTTCGTTTTAAACAGCACCGAGACCTCTTCCATTTTTACTAATTCCCCTCTATTACCTCGTTTCCTTCTTTCCCCGAGCAAAACAAATCATACTTAACAAATTTCCCTCCCCTTCAACAGTTCGCCACTTTATCTCCGCTTCTTAACATTCCCATAAAACAGCCACAACAATATTGTAAACGCGTATTCACCCCGTCGAATCACCGTTTACCATTTATGATTCGCCCATTCGTAATCAGAATTACCCATTCGTCTATTCCACGCGTCGTCTGAAGCCAAGTTTCGCCAAGTTAAACTAGAGGAAACGACAAACTCGATTTCGGGGAGAACGAGGTGCTTCTCACGACGTTTGTAATGGCGTTTACGATGGTAAACAAAGGTTGAATCGTGGACAATTCGAAATGTACGGTGGCCACGGTCCTAGATAAATTTTACGAGGCGTATAAAGGCGGCCTGGAAGCACTGGTAAGGTCATAACGAAGTTTAATAGCTCACGAGGAAAGCATGTCCCTCGCGGTTGTTAGACGACGCGCTGATAAGACGGAATGTTATTTGGAGAAGAGATAAGTGACTTCCGGTGGCGAGCTTCCCCTCAGGACTATCGCTGGCTGTTACACCGGCGCTTCCAGCAGGGATGCTGATCCTTCCACGTCGATACTCGGCTGGCTGGGACTCGAGAGTCGAATATAAATCCTGCGGCGTGAAAGTGAAATCGTGGGATGAAAGTTGGTCGAAAAGAGTATCGAGTTCGATGCGAGAGCAAACTTCGAGCTTGGTTCGAGGGGTGAAACGATATTGGTTGGCCACCGATTCAGACTCTCCAGGTGGAATTAAGGTTAGTTGGAAGTGAATAGGTTGATTTAGAGCAACTACGATCGATGGCATTGTTTGGATGGTTTACAGGTGAATTAGAAACTCAAGTGGGTTGAGGAAGATTAATTGTATTAATGCACCCTTGTGTTGTTTGGCTGGTATCATTGTTTTGTGGCTAGAATTTCTCGAGTTTAGGGAGTTTAGCTAGTAGGGCTGCTTAATTCGAACATTTTTGGAAAGAATAAAATTTAGAAAAATATAACTTAGGCTAAGATATCTGATGAAATATGTTCTCAGGTGTATCAGAGAATTATTTAAATCTTCAGAACAAGATTAGAAAGAGTATTAATGTACCCGAGTGTTGCTAAAATTTCTAGAGAAATATATTCTCAGATGTGTTAAAGAACGATTTGAAGAATGCAAGAATTTTTAGAAAAAGATGAGCAATTTATCGAAGCAAAATACATCGACAACAGATTCAATATGTAAATTGTGAACAATATACTCGTAGAAGCGTCGTTTTACGACTGGCCGTTAACGTGGACAACAAGGAGCACTGAAACAGAACACTAGATCCTGCAAATGTCGCCAAGAAAATGAAAGCAAACTTCCATATACATATTCATGAATGCGTCAAATTTATTACCGCAACACACACCAGCTTTACATTCAAACGAAAAGTCGTCGTTTCGAGTGCGCTCGACGTGAAAACTGTATCGCCAGATCTAGAGTACACACGGTGCATGCATGTACGACAAATTTCTGCAGCGTTTCGAGCCCGGTCGTCTCGATGCAACGACTTTACACGCGTTACAAGTTTAGTCCGCATTATCGAGATAAGCGTTATTTGTCCTTGTTTCTAGCGTGATGCTGGGGTACTAACTAATGATAAAGATGTAGATAATCCCTCGCGTTCGTACTCCTTCAACGCTTCAATTTACCCTCGTTTAATATTCAAATGCATCGTGCACTCTCACGTATAAAACGATCACGCCTAACACTTTACATATTACACGAAACCAAACCAAAAAAAAAAAAAAAAAAAACACAAAATTCAACTTTCTTTCTCGCAAGATTCAACATCGAATCACCGTCATCTATAACGATAAACCTTGGCGGCCAGTAGCGATCGTTAACTTCTAACCTAACACCACTTGTGCACAGCTTGAGACTCGCGACACGTTAACAAGACACAGACAACAACAGTGCTCCATCATTAACCCGCAGCTTCAACCTCTCTTCTTAGTCCCCGTCAGTTTCGCGGTTGTCAGAACGGCCGCTAAAGCAGCAACCCGGTGAGGCTGAAAGGGTTAACGAAGTAAGCGAGTCTAGGTGAACGGCACGCATCAAGATCGACCCAGTTCCGGATAATAATAAGTCGCGGCAAGTGGAACGGATCGGCCGGATAACGTATCGAGGCAGTCGTATAACCACGGGACCAACCGCTACGCCGCGTGCCACGTACTTATGTACGTATAGAGAAGGCAGGTACAACACGCGCGCTTATAAGGCAGAATGTTCGCGCTCACGCTCTCTTAAATCCCGTTGTTAATTTTTATTCGCCTTCAGATAAGCGTGAACCACACACACATACTTCGTCGAGTCCCAGTTAAAGCCAATTCGAATTGCAACCGCGTGCTTCAAACGAAGCCATCTAACAACGACGAACGAGCTCGCCACCAGGACCGAATGAATCATTTTCAATTTAACAGGAATTCCTTTGAGATACGCACGTTTCGTCGCCGTCTTGGACCGTCTTAAATTAATACGCGTGTAAATCATTGCAGCACCGTGTGTAAAGCAGGAAGCAGATCATCATCTTCGTCTTAAATTAATACGCGTGTAAATCATTGCAGCACCGTGTGTAAAGCAGGAAGCAGATCATCCTCTCTCTCTCTCTCTCTCTCTCTCTCTCTCTCTCTCTCTCATTTCTTACGGTTTCTCCCTCTTGCGTTATGGAACACATCGTGTGGTCACACACGTTAGTTACGAGCATTTAGATGGCACATTGAGCGCAAATTTACGACGAGCTACACCGGCGACAGATGCTTCTGTTCTTTTTCCCCCATCGCGGATGACACGCGCGTTTCAACCTCCTTCTTCTCCCTCTTTCTCGGCATCCTCGCACGCGGAATTCGTATGCATCAAGCTCGGTAATGTCCTCCGCGGGAACCGTTCGTTCGTCGCTTCGAAATCGCTCGTATTTCTGCGGCGACTTTCAATTTAAAGCAACGGTTAAAACGTTCGCGAAATGCGGACAACAGGACGACTTCATGGCGAGAGTCTCTCCTTTTGGAAAGATCGTTTTCTGTTACCTCGTTACGTGTAATTGTTAGTTCTGGTGGGGGAGAGCGGATCGACAGATTTTTCCTTTTTTTTCTCAGAGTGTACTGTTTTGTACTTGTTCGGAAGAATGTTTGTTCGATGCAGATGTAAAGAGCAGAGAGGTGAAGATATATGGATTTATGATAGGCTGCAGGAAAGAAGTTGATCTTCAACCTCGGAATCTTACAATGTACCTCTTATTACACGTAATTACGTTTTAACGGGTACAAGGAGAATGTAGGACGAGCCGGAATACGAAATACGTGGTTCGTTAAAGGAAAAGACGTATTAAAGAAGAACAAGCTGCGTAATTTACTAAACTACCGCACTTAATCACAATCTTCTCCGTTAAACAGAAACATCTCCTGTATATACCTTGCAATATGCTTCCTACTTTTACATTGTTACTCTCAAGCTTTGCTACACGGTTTCTCTCATTACAAATTTCACGTCTCCACGCTATTCAAATATGCATTTACCACTTAGAGAGTTATGGAAACATATTGTGTTCTGCAAATTGGGAAACTATTCGCGTTCATATACACTCGACTATTACCAAAGTTTTGTCGGGTAATCAAATTTTACTTCCAAGTTAAAAATAGTATCTTTTACATTAGAATTAAGAAACGTGATACTGATAATGAAGAGTTTCATCCCTTAATTCCGAAACGTAACGTTTTACTTCTTCAAACTAATTTTAATATTCTAATTAAATTTCAAAAATTTTCAAATTCCACTTTTGATCACTATTTCGAACTCAAGAAATCCCATTTCACCCCAAAATTTTTCAAATCATTCTCTCCTTCGTCAAGCTACAAAATGTCAACCGTAATTTCGCTCATTCAAATATCAATTTTCCCTAATCCTGGATTTCCAAATTTTTAATCCACTTTTGTTCCCTGCTTCCAACTACTCCACTTCTCCTCCAAATTTTTCAAATTATTTTCTCCTTCGTTAAACTACAAAACGTCACACTATTCCATAATGCATATTTCATCCTCTTAATCCCATCCAAACAATTAATCATACGATTCACAATTTCCTCAGCTACGATTAAACTCGCGGATCATAGTATAACAATTAACCTCACGAGCTCGCTTCCGCGTTCAAAATTATGATCCTGCTCCACGGCGGTGTGGAGACAGAAAAATTTTACGAGAACCACCCTAGATAGGGCGACCCATCAGGATCGAGGCGCATATCAAACGCGAAGCGTCGAACGTCTGTACAGCTGACTCTTTCGACGATAACATCATCGCGGGCAATCTTCTTCCGAGGCAAAGCGCATTTTTATGTCTTTCCTTCCTATCCCTAAAAATCCAGGTCACTCGATGTCGAGGGTGAGCCGTGTGTCTTCCCGACGCCTTCACCCTCTTTCGCCTCATTTACCGACGGACGCGCCCTTCTTCCTCATAACTCATTGTCCTCGCCTCGAGCCACCGTTTCTCCCTCTCGAATTGACGCGCGTGGTACGCGCCACGCGTCTTCAGGATAGGTCAGTACTTGGGAACCGTTCTAACCAAACCCGTATCGATCTTTCGCTCTTCCCACTTCGATTGATTTCCGGTGATTTGCCGTTCGTTTTCGCCGCATTTCGCCTCTCTTTCCGTCTGATCGATGTTTCGTGTTCCCGTTCAGTTTCGCCTGTTAGTCGATTTGTTAGAGGGATTTAGTGTACTTTTCTGTTCTCGAGAACCAAACTTTTATCCGGGCGCAATTACTCTGCGGTTTTTGGCCCATTTGTTTGCCGAGGTAGTCGCACCATCGCCGTTGACACACCATGAACGTTGCAGGAGTGTTTCCTTTCCTTTTCTTGTTTTTTTTTCTTTTTTTTTTTTCATGAAAGAAGAAACTTCTGTTGTCTGTCAAAATTATTCGCTCGTTTCGTCACTGGAACCATGGAGAACGCTAACTTTTCATTTCGATAAGCAACTTCGTTTAATCAGTTTCGATGGAAGAAGTTAAAAATTTGTACAACTTGCTTTGTAAAACTGATTTTAAAAATATGTAATTTTTTTCGGATATAACACAGCTTTGAATGTAGAAAAAATAATAATTTAAAACGCCAAATAACTCAATAATTCGAGGGATGATTCTCTAGCCAGCTTAAACATTGTAGCATAGAATTGAAAATAATTAGGCTACTTCCCTGAAGAACAATTTAGCGTATAGCTTATTTCAAGTAGCTCAGTTTCTAATTAATTCGACTGATGCATTATACATTTTTATTCAAACGAACTCATAAATGTAAATGATCTATTCTTACACATAACTGGACTATGCAAAAGAATATGCAAAATACCCTAGAACAACGTTATAATCATACTGATTGCACCATGATACGAAATCTACGGATTAGTATCGTTGCTCGGTAACTCCAGAGATCCTATTGTTACTCTAATCAATTTTGCATATTTTGTTAATCATTTAATATTCCAAGTACCAACCACGTCATCGATCCTTCTCAACGATATACAATCAATCACCCCAAAAGTTCTCCTCAACCATCCCTTAGATCGTAAAACCCAAGCAATCGTGAACCCATATTCGAACTCTCCTCTTTCTCCCCAGCATTTCAACACGCTTCGACGAAGTTCGTCAAAGTACACGGAAGAATGATCTCGCAGAAGCGTTATGAAGATCCCAGATAACGATCATCGAAAGTCTGCCAAACATCGCCGCGCGACAAGGCCCTGGTGTACGAGGAAGCGAATTTTATGGAACGTTTTTACGATCTTCGGTTGCGATTTCACTCGAGAGACATACAGACACATCGAGAACACTCTCGACCCGTGTTTTACACCGAATTCTACGTGACACATACACACATACGAACACGAAACAGGGTGTCCAAGCGGCGAGTTTTTGTCGCTTCTCATTAGCACGCGATCGTTTCAAATTTCGTGAGGAAATGCACGGGAAAAGAACCCTCTGAAAACGGTGGGCTTCGCGATTCGTCGAATATCGCAGGCATGCGCCCGCCATTGGGAAGAGGGAGACAGCGTGCAAAGGAGAGGGAATGAGAGGGAGCAAAGAGGGAGAGAGAGGAGAGGGTTGCTCGCAAGTGAGCAGCACGTGCGTAGCAGTCATCCTGGCGCACTCGCCAGGACCGCTTCTTCCTTTTCAAACAATCTTTTTCTCTCATCGACGTCTCATCCTGGCGCACTCGCCAGGACCGCTTCTTCCTTTTCAAACAATCTTTTTCTCTCATCGACGCACACTCTCCACATACTCATCCTCAACTCCATAGTTCCGCTATCTCGTCCATGTTATCTCACGATTAAAATTTCTAATTTACCCATCTAGTGTTCACTTCACGTACATGTCTCGACTCTGACCGCCGATCATTCATCCGGTGACGGCTGAACGAACGAAAGTGCGAGTTCCCGTGAAATCGCGCGGAGGTGTTGAAAAATGCAGTCGTCTCACCGGTGGTTGCAGTGTTCTCTCAACCGGAATCACGGAGACAATAGCGGTCTACCACGGGGGAAATTTATACCAGTCGTGGAAATCCTTTTATCCACTTTCACGTGGATTAGGTCAGTGGTCTCCGACGAAAAACGTGGATTCTTCACATCCTGAACCGTTTCCGATCAAACGTCGCAAGGATAGTCTCCCCCCGCTGTGCATGAAACTGGTTTGCTCGTTTCGTAGACGCCGATGAAGCGATCGAGAGATGACAGTGCGCGAGCAAGACCGGAAGAGCATGAGACACAGCAGCTCCTGGCCGGATCGGGTGGCGCAAACGGTGAAAGTACGCGTGGATCCGTTGTCGCGCGCCTTCACGATCATCCCGACGATCCGCGAGAGCCTGCATCCGTTGCTGGCCGGAAACGCCAATGCCAGCTGGATCGACGAGATCGTGTTCCTCGATCATGGAGGTTCGACGTCCGTCGAGACGAAACGTCGCTTCGTGGATTATACGAGACAGATCCAACAGAACGGTCCTGCTGTTGAATTAGGAGAAACTTTCGAACTATGCAATCTGGTACCTGACGTTATGAATAAAAGTTCCAGAAGAGACGTCGCGGAAGAAGGAAGAAGCGGCGAGGATCGTAATACCGAGTCAAGATTACCGAAGTGTTTCACGTCTGATGAAACTGAGAGAAATCACGGATGGAATGCATCAGATAAAAGTAAATCAGACTTCCCTTTACTCGACGAAGAAAATAGATCGAGACTTAGAGATGAAGGAAACGAGACGAATTCTGAACAACCTTCGATCAAACGTAATCAAGACAGCCAAAGGGACTCGCCAAAGATTAACAACCAACTACCGCAGGAGGATCATTACCCCTTAGAAACCATCGTCAAGATCGAGACACCTAATCCACTTACACGCGAGACACAGGAGGAAGAAGAAGTTGCGCAATGTTCGTCCCAACAGTCCACCCCTAGAAAACAATCCGCGCCTCACATTCAAATAATAGACTACGACTACATAAGAAGCTTCTCTATTCAAACGGAAAGGGCTCCACACGCCTGTCCAAAGTGTACCTCGGAGGGTTTGCTTCAAGAACGCGTGGACCCGTTTCGTTCACCTGTCTCCAGTAAAAAAATGATCAGCGGTCGTTGTCAGGACGGTAGACCGGAAACGGCCCGTAAATATTCCGCCGCGGAGGGGAAAATGAGGAGCAGCTGGCGTAGAATAGGAGCAAGCGGTCTAATTGGCGGCGCCAGGAATAGGAAGAGGTACGGGCAGAAGAGAAACGGCAGCCCGCTATGCAGGCCGCTCAACAGCGAGGTGAGGAAACAGGCCACCCTGAGGAGGCATTACTATCCAGAGGGAGGCTGGGGCTACGTGATCGTGACCTGCTCAGCTCTCGTCCATTTCCTCGGGATCGGTTTGCAGCTCGCTGCGCCTGGCAGCTGGCACCTAACCGCTGAGCTAAAGTTCCATCAGCCGGCCCTTCACAGCGCAGGTAAGACGCGTGTTCTTTTCTTTCCCTTTGCGCTCCTCACACGAAAGGACTCCCTTTGGCGGAGAAGAAACGCGTCCTGCTTAATTGGCCGTTGCTTAATCGAGCCAGACATCGTTTATCTTAATCGGAAGTTCCTTCCCTCCCGCCTCTTGCCGCGGTTCGAAATCGAGGATATCGAGCGATAGCAACGAGAGGTCTGAGCCGCGGCGAATTCGGGAGCCGGCCAATCGGCTGATTGCGTTAAGTGAAAACCTTGTCCAGAGATACGATCAGCCGGCGTTCATAAATCAAACGGTTTTTACGCGCTCGTTTTTTCACCGCGCGCCGTGCCGCGCCACGCCGCCCGTTTCGGCCGGCGCGGCGCCGACGCTCGTGATCGTTACGCGGCAAAGCCGAGCCACGAGACGCGAAATTACCCTCGTGGGCTTAATGATAAGGACTGCCGACAGGTGTTGGGTCTGACAGCGGATGGGCAGGTTAGCTGCCAGTGGAATTGGAAATTGAAGCTTGCGGCCGAGCAACGTTTCGGATAGTGTAATCTTGTTGGATTACTCATGCGAGATAGAAAATAGTGGAAACGCGTGATATGAGCTGTTTGATTGAAATGTGATGTTCTTGTTCACTAGCGTTTAATACGGGCTCTTAGCTTCTTCGACGGTAACTTATCGAGAATTGTACCAGCTTTAAGTTAACACGAAGAAATTTGTTAACACTCAACTGTACAATCGCTTGAGTGATTAATTTATGAATGATTAAAAATCCGATATTTCATATAACAAGACACGACACTTTGCTCGTAATCGAATTTCACGTTAGAAACGTATGGGAAAATGATATAAAAATTCTTAATTAACACTTTGTCCAAATTCTGATTACTAAATCACATCGAAATTATATACGAGTTTACTGGTTGCGTTCGTACTTTTTCCCATGGTCAGCAAAAGGTGAAAAGTTGGATTAATACGGGTGCCTTAAAACCAGATAAAATTGATTCTCCTTGATTCCCGCTAATGGAAGGGAATCGATTTAAAAGACAAATGACGGTATAAACAACTCATCGGTCCAATCAACAGTCCGTGAAACCCCGGCGCAATTATCGTTGCAAATCAACTATTTCGCTTCGAACCGATCGTTTGCTTCCTCGCGCTCTTTTTTTTTTCACCCCAGTTCATTTAAATGCCCGACGCTGGCTCAGCGGGTTGCTCTCTCTCGTCCCGCTATCAGATTCGCGCAATGAATTGCCGCGAATGGTCAATATTTCGGCGGGGTAATCAACTTATCTCTCGACACTCTCCACCGAAACGGAGATACGGGACACCATATCAGTCGTTCAAGGTGATCCTCGTATCGCGAGAAAAATATGGTACGCTCTCCTCGCGGCTATCCAAGCGGCATGCAAATGAAACGTTTTACTTCGTTAACGACGCCCTGGTGGAACATTTAAAACGTTGAAGTTATGCGGCTCACCCCACTGGTGCAAGTTACAAACGAAAAGAGGCGAAGGAGAAGAAAAAAACGAAACAAACTCCTACAAGCGTTTTCTGGAAACGTAATGGTTACTCAACGATCGTAAAAAAGCAGCGGGACCAAACGTAGCTATGGCTTGGTTCGGATCGTTGTAAACGTTTCACGTACCGGTGATGGTGAGCTCTTTAATTTGGCCCGTACGAAAGCCTGTGGCGACACCGAAGTCGAGAAAAGAAAAATCGGGACGTTGTATCGGCAGTCTGGACGCGTCGCTAGTACCTCACGTACCGGCTTCAAGCGTGCAAAGCATCGTGATGCACTCACGAAGGACCGATGAGCCTTCTTTCGAGGGACGAGCATTAATTTGCTTGCTCTCCGCTGGTAGAACGCAACCTTTCATTTAGACACGTGGGTCAGTTCGAAATGGTCCGTGATCGCGAATTGATCGTCAAGCGTAAAGTTTCTCCATCGCGACACAGAGATTCCATAATTTTAGTTCTATTCCTCGACATTTTATAATCGAGACAAGTGTAATTATCGTACGTAATTTACTTCCAAGTGCTTAACGAAGTGACACATGATCAATTCTGATACGAAATCAGACTAGATCCTAATATTAAACACCAGATGAAGTGATTCACTTGAAAACAAAAATTCAATTCAAAGTTAATTTCATTCAATAAAACAACTCGTAGATAATAATTCAGAGAGGAACGACAGAACCGCCTATCAGATAAACGATAATTTCTCCATCATCAGTCTCCCACGAAACGAGGCGCGTAAAAATCGCCGAATAAAACCGTACAAACAATTTCGCCCGCGGTGAAACTTATTCAACAGCCCAACACTTCGTTGCACCAAGTACCCGCATGTGGTAAATCCTGCGATTTATCGATCACCACCTAATCATAATTTCCATCGTGAAAAAACCGTCCTCGAAATGGACGTCGGAGCTGGTTCATCGAGCCCTTCGAACAGTGATACATATCGGAGGCGTCGCAACTCGTACAGCGCAGCGATGATAAACGAGACAAGCATCGAGCCGTCAGAAAACGTTCGTCACGCGGAGACAGTAATAAAATCACAGCAACTGGTCGTTCAGAAAAAACACAGACTGCCCGACAATTCCAGCTTAGAATCCGAAAGCTGGTCTACGGAGAGTTCTGTAGCGAAACGAGACCTAACGAGAACCTCGTCCACCGACACAAGCAGGTCTTGGAACGAAAGCATCGAGATACCGGAGATATTTCTGTCGCATCCGGAACTGTTGAGCCGGTTGGCGAGGTGTCGTTGCTTCCTAGCGGCCAAACTGTCCATCTCGTCAGAGTGTCAGTGCCAGTGTCGTTGCCAGTGCCGTTGCAGCCAGTGTCAATACTATCGACGAAAGATCTCCAGCTGCTCGAGCAGGGATCACGCGTTCCTTGCTGGATTCAAGAGGAAGGACTCCAACTACTCTGTGTCCACCTGCCAGAGCATCTTGCCACCCTCTTCCGGCAGGAACTCGGTCGCTAGTCTGTTCCACGAGACCAAGGAGAACGGTTGCGAGTCGATTCTAACCAACGAGGTGATCCAACGTCGGCACTCGGATCAAACGCAGTCACCACGCGGCTGCAAGATCAGCTGCACAGATAACAGGCGGTTCTCCGAACAAACGCTCGCCAGAGGGGTGAACGAGTGCGCTAGAAGAAGCAGCGTAGCCGAGGCTGGTGCGACTAAACCAATCATCGCAAGAACCTGTCCACGATACTTCCCAGAGAAGGTCACCGGCTTCAAAGCTAGCGAAGCCTGGCAGTCTTTGCATAATGATAGTCACGAGACTGATTCCTCCAAGGAATCGTCGATAGATAGACGTTCAATGGCTAGACAGAGGAGAGAGACGACGAAGGAAGAGGACAATTCTAGCGAACGACGAAGAAGCAGTATCAGCATCACACCGAAGATGATGAGAAGACGATTTTCTGAGCAATTGATTCTCGAGGGTGGACTAGGCAGCGTTCATGATTACGAGGATCTGCTGGAAGAACCGGAAGAGGGGGCTGAAGATTCCCTTACCGCGGCGAACGCTCGAAAAAGGATCACCCTCAAGAGGCACTACTATCCGGAGGGTGGCTGGGGTCACGTGATCGCGATCGTCGCGATTCTAGTGCAAGTGATGTGTCACGGACTGCAGCTCGCGTCGGGTGTATTGGTCTCTTCAACGCTGGATCGGTTTCACCAAGATGTAGGACACGCAGGTAGGGTATTCGAACCTTGGTTTCAAATAGTGTGTAATTATAGTGGCTCGGGGGAAATGGTTTTACGAACCGTTTGATGATTTACTGGAATCTAAGTAAGAATCGATAGTGTACGAGAAACTTGGTAAGAAGGTGTACTTCTGTTTGATGTTTTAACGGTTAGGAGTATATAGGGTGTTCTGTGAAGGAATTGACGAATTTTGCCAGCACATTTCTCGTTGATACTTAAGTTGGCATTTGGCCCAGTTTGACACTGGCATATTGCAAAATGCTTCCCCGTGACTTTTAGATAGAGACCAACAGCTCATCTCAATCATAACTAGCAACCTTTGCTAGATAACATGATAACTATACCTATCAGAATTTTGGTCCCTACCTCAATAATGAAGCTGAATTACTATTCATGTGACATTTTTTGCTCAGAATAACCCCTCAAATATGTTATAGTGAAATTTGTCAATTTATTCTTAGAACACCCTGTACATACTAGTGGTAATAGGGTAACTGCGGTTACACAAGTATTTTCCGCACCGCAGTAGAAATGTGTTAGACGTTCGCGATCATTAAAAATCTGAATTTCTGTTGATACATCCGCTGGATAGATCCATCGGATTATGCCTTTTCAGTCTGTGGCTGTGATCACTCGTGTCTAATAAGCTTACGGCGAGCAGGTTCTTGCGGTTAGTGAGACGTGTATAATATTCTCCTCTGTAGTCGGTAATTTCTTCTTCAACGCGGAGATACCAGCATCGTGTTGTATATCAGCATTGTGCTGTATCAGTGAGCTTACAAACGAGTTCAAATATTTCACATTGAAATCTTTTCTAAGTTACCGTAGCAAATCTGCTCCACTTTAACCGTCTTTACCATTCTTCCTTCCACGTATATTTTCCTCACAATATCATTTTTTTCACGGCAAACAAAGAAAAAATAAAACACCATTACATTCTCGTTTCTCTAGTGACCAGAGACAATTCCAATTCCAAAAATGTGTTGAACGAGTAAAGTAGAAAAAAACAAGTGTGTCAACTTGCAATCACAAGAAGAAAAAAAAATACTCGACTCACAATCGCACCAAAAATTTTCATATCCACCCTCAACTAACAATCAAACTCTCGATATCACTTGATCCTAATTTAGTCCTAGCGCAATAACCTCAGAAGCGCTCGAAAGAGCCACACATAAACAGGAGAATCGCTCCTGCAGGTAGAAACTGTATAACGATCAATGCGTGTATCTGGTCCGCGCGGTAATGGTAGAAGCAGCTTGATAAGAAGTGAAACTTTTCACGTAGAAGGTGGTGTTGGAGGAGGAGGAAGTTCAGAGGCGAGATACGCGCAACGTGTACGCGATTCCATACACCTGCACGGCAACTGTCGTCCCAGTGAACGGTACTTACCTACCGTAACTCGCACTCGCGGCTTGTAAGAGTTCTGTTCTATATTGCACACGACCGTGCACTCTTAACCTACATGAGTCTGCACAGCGAGATACACGTGCGATTACAGAGCGTAGCTGGATCGGTTCCGTCGATTCTGTGCCTTGATTTCTCGAGGAAAAACAGATCGACCAAGCGACCGCGACCACAACGACGATGACGACGACGACGACGCCGGCTAACCTATCCACCTAATTACTTCTCTCCTTTCGAACCGGAGCCTCGTTAAAGATTACAAGGTGTCCGCGGACCGCTTACATCATATCCACTTATTTATGAGACGCCGTGTCGCGCAGCCGGAGGAATGTTAAGGTAAGATATCATTAGAGCAGAGGCAAAAACCGGGTTGTGCGCCTCGGTGATGATAGTTTCGAGAAAAATACTGCCCGTGTGTCTTCTCATTTCTTCCGTTTGCTTCTGTTAACCAGAGAGTTTGAAAATCGATATTAATTGATCAATTTAAACGTCGACATTAATTGAGCAATTTAAAAATCGATATTGATTGATCAATTTGGAAATCGATCACTTTCGATAACCGCGTATGATGTGAAAGATACCAAATGATCTAACGAGTGCATGTTCTTATAGGGGAATCGGAAACTCATCAGTTGTTAGAATTTGTGTGAAGAAAGTTTTGGTAGAAAATCGAGGAGCAGATTTTTCTTTTTTTTTTTTTTTCTAGAGAGGATTTCTAGCAGAAATTCTTTTCTTTTTTCTCGTACAAGTTTTATGAAGCACGGCAGTTGCGAAGGGTGTTTGCATTTTTCGAGATCTTTCGCGTGAAAATGCGAAAGTCCGGGACACAAGTTATTACAATCGTAGAAAGACTTGAAGAAAATTGAACGTATTTTACGACAGTTGTATACGTCGCTGTAAAAACTGCGATCTCGAAGCGGCAGCTTTCGAGGGCTCTTAAAGTGTACATCAAAGGAAATAGAGAATTCTTTTAATCTTCTGTATGTACTACTTTAAACTAATTACGAGACGATGTAAAAATTGGATAGGTCTATCTACTTGAACAGTTTGAAGAAAATGGAACTTTTGTTTTTTATTAGAATAGTTCGAATGAGACGTATCTTTTCTTGCTTTCTACTACTGTGAGTTATTTCCGAGATTAGTTACAAATGATTTTCCAATATCGTTTTAAAGAGGATTTGAGCCAGTGCGAGTCAAATATTTGCATAAAATTTGAAGCAATTAGTCGAGTCGAGACTGAAATACCGACATGAATAATATGGTCGTGGTAACATGGCGCACTCTACCTTGCAAATGAGGACATTTCGTCGATGTATTTGCCAAATTTCTTTCGTTATTATGCAAAAATATTAAATTTGCGAATCTACACACGTCACATTAGCTCAACTAAACGAGTGTATTACACGTGAAACATATTATAAAACCTGATTAATAGAAAGAAAATACGTGAAACTGTTATTTTAATCGTATTTTTAAAAAAACACTTTGCTGCACTTTCTAAATTAAGTAAATCATGCAATATTTCATATAATCGGTTTTGAATTTTTATATAAAAATGCTGAGTTACTCGTACTTCTTGGTAAACTTCTGCCTTACCAACCATCGATGTCTTATCGATTCCAGTAAGCAACTGTGACACTAAAAATCCCTAGAAACCCTCGAATATACAAAACTTGCATTTCATCATATTTGCAACACTAAATATTTCCACTAACAAAGCGCGAAGTATTAAAACATAATTCAAATATTTAACCTTAAAAGTCTAAAGGAGATAAAAACGATCGTTACTACTTTTCTCTCATCAATTTTACTTCCTAGGAATTAAAGTGAAAATGTAATTCCCAGGAATGGAATATTCAACCCTTTCGATCGATAAACTTCTGACGTAAAACACTTCTTCGGTACGCGGGAGTCTAATGAAATCCTTCAGGAAGTAAAATAGCCAATAAGGTGAATGCTCAAGTAAGATTCCTTTTTCCTACTTCCATTTAATTATACAGATCCTTGACAATCGTCCAAAGCGATTACCAAGGCTCGCTCTCTCTCTTCTAGGCAAGTCTAGCAATGAGAAAAGAAACGACGCGGTTCTTATGAATTTATTCAATGATTATTAAGGTAACAGAAACCAATAACCATAATGAAATCGTAAAGTGTCCTATAAATCATAGACCTTACGTGGAACATTTACCATAAAATCGGCATAATCTTTTAATTTACTCCACGTTCGTAACAAAATTGCAATAATCTTACACCAAATATTTTACTTTCATAAGTTTACAAACTTCGTTACTGTACAGCCTAATATTTCACACTACACTAATTAAATAATTATACACATAGAAACATTTCCTTATCTCGTCTTCGTTATAATATCCTAACACATCGCGCATAAATTCCCCAGAAAACCGAACAATCTACTTAAGCAAAAATTCCCAACGTTACTCAACGAACGCGCTAACAATAAAATCTGGATTCACGGGTGACCATATAATATCGGGGATTGCGCTAACCTGGACAAAAATAAAGTCGTCTTTCAAAGGGACCACCAGACAAAAATTATTGAAATAGCAAGTTTTATCTTATCGACGTAGTCTTCCGGAGGAAGCGACAGAAAAATACGGATTGTTTCAGTGCGACATCGGCCACGGTGAAACCCGTAAGAAGCGATTGCGTGTGGAAGCGAGGGACCAGCTATCAGCCTGGTGGAAAGGATAATTCCACGTAGCAATGAAATCCTCCAGCCACCGGAATGCTTTTGTTCTATCTTTTTTCGAGCTGTTACGTATAGCTGCGACGCTCGACACGGCTTCCCAGACCGAGCTGCTGCAATTCCCTGCTACGCTGAGTTTCCTGCATTCAAATTCGCGAAACCGTACTCTTGCCTCGGCTCGATCGCTGAACAGACACTTTGACTTTCGCGAAAACGTGAACGCGAATCCCTGCGAATCGATTCAATCGCTTCATCCTATTCGCCATTTGCGATCGTCCACAGTTCTTTCTCGATTTCCTCAGACGCTTCTCTTTTGAAAAGGAAAGGTACGCGATAGTGAAGATCGTTCTGAAGATCTTATTCTACCTTTCACTATGTCATTTGGATTGTGTTCATAGTTTTATGATACTGTTACTTAAAAACGAAAAAAAAAGAATGAAAATGAATATGAAATTTTTACTCAAGTTTTTCATGAGTTTCTTTTTAACCCTTTTAATAGACTTAAAATTTAAAATTAAACACAGATTAAAACACCATCACAAACTAACTAGTCATCCTGCCACTGTCTTTCTCCTTTTTCTTAATTTTCCCAACATCCCTGCAATTTACAAAAATTTCTAATTTTCATTTTTTCCTTTTACAAATTTCTCTAACATCGAATCACCCAATCCTAATTTTGATTCCTCTTCTCAATCTTCAATCACTACTCCTTAAAACACCACTGCGCCATCGAAAAACAAGAACTCTCACGCGGTTAATTTGTCGCGAGCGCCTTGGGAATTTCGTGATATCGTTTCTCAATTATACACAAATTTTTTCAAGCAATAAAAACAGATGACGTAGCCATAAATTCATATATTCGAGATACGATTTAATTAAAGAAAAAAAAAAAAAGAAATTGCAGTAGCGACCTAGTTAGTGTTGCACAAGTAATGAGTGTCTCGTTATGGTACGTAATCCTACGTCCACAAAAGCTTAAAGCGGAAAATTGATTGAAATTCGTGGCGTGTAATGATGGCCTGCTGTATACACAGATTTTCAATTGGCAGCAGTGTCCGGCGATTCACGAGAATCTTATTGCAAACGTGACTAATGTCCCTGTGTAAGAAACGTCCGTCGTTTCAACAGATCGATAAGTCGTTTGACTTCAACGAATCACGGGGGTGACAAATGTCCTTTAGCCGGCATGAATGCAAAGCAGCCGGTTCAGGGAAATAAACCTACTTTGCTTGTGTAGTAGCAGAAACGCCTCCTTGCAATCGTGTCGGCTGCAAAACGAGCATGAAAAGTCGGTGAAACGGTGAACGACGTCGCCTCCGTGTTTTCTAAGGACAACGCAAACTACTGTCTGATACGAGTTTAGGTTGAAAATGAGACTCGTAAAAGTTATCTAAAATAACGGAACACAAAAGAAACAGGCACATAAAACTACTCGTGCATTCATTGAGTGAGTTATATTTGTATATGGATCACTAGTGACAACGTAAGTAAAACTTTCTTGGAGCAAACAAAGATATTTTGTTCGAGACGTCATTCTTCAAGCAAATTGGATCCAGAAGAATATTAAATGGTCAAAAATTCAGGTTAATCGTTACTTTTTCTTTGGTTAAGTATTCCCAAGTTACTTTTTTACTCGTATTTAAAACTCTGCCAAAATGACGCTCTCCTACGTAAAGAAATAACCTGTGCTAGGAATGATTTTAGAATTGCAAAGAATATTGCAAAATTAGAATATCATGAGAAACCAAATTTTGCAAAATTAGAATATCATGAGAAACCAAATTTCCCAAAATTACAATATCGCGCGAAACTAAATTTTCCAATATTACAATACCACACGTTCCAAAGTTGCGATAAAGTAACGAATTTCTCCACCGAAGA
>NW_017100653.1:94911-97938 GCF_001263275.1 Habropoda laboriosa | reverse complement strand
TAAAACTAGACCATGGAAACGTCAGGTGATACCACGTCAGCAGAGGGTCGGGCTGTTCCGCGCCACATCCGAGGTGTGAACCATAAAGATAGGTTTTACGGTCCTGAGGCGACCGTGCATCACGAGACATCCGTGGACGTCCTCGAAGCAGCCAGCCAGCCAGCCAGGAGGCTGCAACATGACACGCATCATTGCTACCAGCAGTCAGCTAGCTGGAAAAAATTGGACGGTGGTTGCTGGAGACGAGAAACGCTGTTGCGCGACGGCCAAGGTGCATGCACGACCCTCAGGGGCATAGTTTTCCCTTTCGCGAGATCTGCGTGGAGAAAAACGCGAGCCATTGTCTGTAGAAAATGTTTCAGAGGATTCTTCTATTGGAATTTTAGGCGTGGCGACGTCTTCAATGTAACAGAGAGAAAAAAGGGAAGTGGATGGTGCGGGGACTATAATAGAAACTTCTTGGAAACGTACCAAATTGCTGAATAGTTTCAGTACGATCCTTAAACTTTGATGGCAAGTATTTATATTTTCATGAAATATTTTTCAAATGTTTTGCTATAATTAAATTACTTGTTTATTACTATTTGTAACAGATAATAAATAAACGAGGATAACCAAAAAAATTTCATATTAAAACGTTCTATTTAACACTTTATCTTAATGCAAATTTTTTATCTGGTACAAACCAATTAGTCGTTATCGGTAACCTTACGAATTTATCTCTGCGCAAATAATTGCACAGATAATATAATTACTATTCTACCCACATACAACAAGACCTCATTGATAATCTGCTCCATCGTCTCACTATTATTTCAGTTTACTTCTATTTTTATCCCGCGATAAACACAAATACGTAAGATTGATTGCGTCAACAGATGTCGAAGCAATTCCGTATCATAAGCGGAAATGACGAAAACTTCTTCAGAAGCAACAAAGGGCAACATAAAGCCATGAAGAACGTCGTCCTTTATGCTCCTTTCGAACTTTGCTAATCGAAAAAGCCGGGAAAATTCGATGTCCGTGACTTACGGTCCATTCCCTTTATTATGCGACGTATTAAAAGGGAAGTCGATGCAAGCTCGAGGCTGCACGGCGATCGGCTCACGTGAAACGAGCAACTTCCGCGACTAGGCGATCCCATGGCAGGAATTCTCGTAAATATTACTCCCCACCATGGCTTCGTGGAGCGATACGGCTGGAAATAACGTGCATCCGCTGATTGTTAGTACACAGTATGCCTGCTTTCAATGTATACATTCGGTTCTTTTCTAGAAAACGTAGATTTATTTATTCAGAAGCTTTTCGATTCTGAAGCAGAAGCGCGGTCTTGAAATTCCATCTTTGTTCGCGTAGCTGAAGGTCGGGACTTAAAGGCCACGCTGTATTATTACTAAAAGGATTGTGTAGTCTTACTATCTGAAGTAAGATTTATTCAAAAGTGAAAATAACCATTGTTTTATTTCCTACTTATTGAGGACAAATTAAACGAAGTTTTTTTATGCGAGGAAGTTACGACTAGTTAGACCTCTTAGGGAGATAAATAAGTAGAATATTTGTGAAAAGTAAGCAATCTTAACTTTCTAATATCACAAAAACTATTTTCTTTTAAATTCAAGAGAAATTAGAAAAAAATTCAATTAAATTAAATTTTCAATGAAATTCCTTATTAATATTTTTCAAGGGTTTCAAAGAATTTTCAAGAATTAGTTCACTTTTTTTACCAGATTAAGTCATTTACTGATAAACTGATATTCAGTACCGCTCTCACTATAAAAGTAACAAATGTTGATCTCCCCACTACAAGGTTAAAAACAATTGACCCCAAAACCACGATTATAAAATGCAATCTACGAACAATACCTTCACTCTCTACTCAGCAAATGAAATTTACTTCACCCACGTCAACACACAAAAAAAAAAAAAAACTACAGCAAAATTTCACCCTACCGTTTGACATCTCGATCTCCTCCCACGACCGCTTTCAATCATTACAATAAACCCAATCCGCAAGCGATCTTCCCCTCTCCCGTTGCATAATCAATGAAGCATAAAATAGTCAGCGTCGATTGGCGAGAACGTCGCCAGCTTTCCACGTACCGTAAAACCTTATTAGGGAACTACGGGGGCTAAGGTATACACCGAGCTTTATTGCTCTCCATCGCGAGAGCTCTCTGGCTGGTCGGAAGATGAAATGGAAGCGGAGGCGAGGTCGGTTAATGACATTCCATGGGCACGCGCCGCGCTCTCCCAGAAGAAGTTTACGTTTTGCACGCCGGTGTGTTCTTCCAGCGGGGTCGTACACGCCGAATCGAGTTTTACTTTCATTCGGTGAAAGTGGTGGCCCCACCGGTTCTCTCCACTGGCCGCCGCAGCCGCCGCCGCCGCCGTCGCCGCCACGAGCTTATCAGACGTACGCCGTTTTTCTTATTCTTATTCTCCTCCCCGTAACCTCTCTCCCCCCGTGGACGTCGTTTCCACGGGGCATTTCGTTCTGCCTCTGGAACCAACCTCTCTTTGCCTCCAGACGAGACGAGTCTCCCGTTGCCTTCCTCTACTCTTTTCCTTATTGGTTCACCGACCAACTCTTCTGCACTGTACACCGTACAATTCTTTCCCTCTTCTTCTTCTCTTTCCACCCACGTCACCCGTGTGCCAGCTTCTCTTCCCCCTTTTCCACCACTTTCGTTTTCCTTCGTTTTCGTTTACGAGTCAAGCCTGGCTGTTTATCAAGTGCACAGGATGCGACGGTAAT
The DNA here is from genome assembly GCF_001263275.1 of Habropoda laboriosa. NCBI lineage: Eukaryota > Metazoa > Arthropoda > Insecta > Hymenoptera > Apidae > Habropoda > Habropoda laboriosa. The sequence continues at coordinate 95,183 of NW_017100653.1, read as the reverse complement.
AAAGCCTTGTTTTTTTTATTGCCCTCGCTGTTCGAGTTTCTTTATCAAACCATGCGAATGTATAAATTCGTATTCGCGTCGTAAATGCTTCCGGAGCTTGTCGGTTTTAAATATCAAGGGTGGATTAGATTAGGTGTGGTTCAATTGGTTTCATTGAGAAGTGCGTCCTTGGGAAATTGGAATGGCTAAATGAGCTGCGGATTAAGGGAACTGTGAACTGAACTCGTTATTGAGAATGAAGTGTTCCTTTTTCTTTTTTTTTTTTTTTGTGG
>NW_017100653.1:56555-94759 GCF_001263275.1 Habropoda laboriosa | reverse complement strand
AATAAAGTTGAGCCAAAAAATTCCCATACTGCCAATGTTTGACTGCTTCCATCTTGAAACTCTCTCGACTTATTTGTCACGTACACATTTTCTTTTACTTCCAACTTGCTCGTTAAGCAGAACGTTTACACGTTAATTCTACGCAAAATCGAAACGTTTAACGCAAATTCCAAGTCTCCAATTATAATACAACCAACAGCGAATCGTAAAACGAGCCAGGTCCAATCAGGGAGGCTCCAAAAAAGCAGATTCCCCTTGCATTTTCGCGGGAAAGCTTCTCATCTGCCTAATCGAGGCCAATATCGCGGAATGCAAACCGCAAGCGACGCGTAAGAAACGTAAACGAACGCGTACCACGCAACACCGCTAACGTCGACCAACGAGCCACACTTAATCCGTGTCTCATTTGACTTTAGATGAAGCTTACTCGACGAATTCACCCGTGAGCCAAATTTCCTTCCCTATGGTTACCTTTCGCTTAACAGTAGTTCGAGAGAGAAACAAAAAAAGAGTTTCAACAGCAATCAAAGTTCGAATACGTAGGAGAAAACTCGGTCGAACGGAGAATTATTTTTATATCTGGCGTAAAAAGAGCAGTCATAAAGGCTGTCTGTTCAATAGGGAACTCGAAAAGGGATGAAAATTGGAATTGAACGAGAGTTCCAGCAGCAAGATGGGCTTCAATGCTCGGAGGGCGATTGTTTGGTTCTCGAAAGAGAGATGCTAGGGGGTGGAGGATTGAATTACAAGGCTTTCGCGGATGCGATTAACCCTCGAAAGAAGTGGTGGAGTTAAAATGAGTCAGAGTGGTGTATTCGAATGGTAGTCTCTATTATTCAAGGTTTTCGTATTCAATCTTTCGGGATACGGTTGAATTTAGGCTGGAGAACGAGGAAGATGAATTGTTCAATATGAAAAGTGAAAGGAAACGTGTTTAGATGATAAATTGAAAAAAAAAATATTTTTATAATTTACATTACTATCGCACGAAGTACGCTTTTTTTTGGCCAGAATTCTAGTTTCGAACTGTTCAACGAAAGTTTGGAAATTCGTGCATGTCCAATAGTAGCTTGACATTCTGCGAAAATGAAGTCGAGTTTGCTGTTTTATAGGAAACTATCTACGTTAATTTCTCGAGTTCTAATTTCTATTAAAACGATCGCGAATCTGCAGTATTTCAAGTTTACCATCCATTCTGTTAACCGGTTACCATTTCTACGATAAGATAAGAACAAATTGGACTTAATAAGCGGATAAAATCTCTTAAACGGTTCCATCAACCAAGCGAATGATAAAAATCTGAAGAAAATTACAAATTATCCATTTGATTCGTCGGATTTATCATCTCGCAAAGTAACAGTATTCTCAATAGACTTCCCACGAACGAGTTCAATTAAAATCGCCGGCAAGAGAATCTGGTTGCAAGCAAAATGACTTAACTAGGCTCGTTTAATTACGTTTCCCAGCGGGACGCTACTTAAACTGTCACGATCACGCATATCCAGGCTTCTTTTCTCACCTACGTCACGTTATTTCCAAACCTGCTTCGATCTACCCTAATCGAGAGAACCGCGATCGCACGTGCGGTTTCGTCACCGATGATTCAGAGCAACGGGACACGCTGCCTGCCACTTTAAAACGATCACGTATCTTTACGAGAGGCATTAATCGGCCTGAAGTATGTTTATACCGTGAAACGATCGCGGCGATGTTAAAAACGGACCGAGCACGCAGTCGCGCGATCATCGAGCGTATGAAATACAATTTTCACGTTTAATTTATACCCGCCGTGTATTCTGCAAACGTGGTGCAGCTCAAATTTATGGGCATATTTTTCAACTTTCAACCTGACGAGAAAATCTTGATAAATAGCCCCGCGCACCCGACTTCTCCCATCTAGTTCCATCCGTTTAATGATCTGTGATTAATTATCCCTCGTACTTTCGCAATAAGAGATATTAAAAACCCCTTATGCAGTAACGTTTATATCTTCATATAAAACCTTGACACTTTGTTTATTCCCCGTACTTTAAACGTAATCCAAATCTCATCACTCCATATAAGGAGTACTCACGTTAAAGTGACAAAACGAAAGTCTCATGCAGCATCTTCCAATAGCGAAACACCTACAAGTATACTAAAAAAAGAAGTTTCCTCATCAAGATCTCGCGCATTAAGATTTCCCCTCCTCCTCTTCATCAAACTTCTCTACAAACTCTCTCGAAAAAAAGAAAAGTTCCACGTCGTATCGAGAACACTTTGTCCGCAATGTCCGGTCCGTTTCAGCATCCAACAAACCTGCACCTGATTTCTGGACCATTTTCGGATCTCCGTGTACAGAGAGATCGCAAAGGTGGCACACGTGTCGATCGCGTGGAAAAGGAAACGGGCGTGGAAAGGAGAGCAGGCGGCGGCACGAGTGCAACCATAGAGAAAGCTAAACGATCACCGCTCGTTTCGCGGTGTTTTTCTGTTATTCCCGCTTTTTCTTCCAATGCCGACTCCGCCGTAAAGATCCAAGTGTGAGACCATCAGACTGTCGTGCCTTAAAGTAGTCGATGTACGAGCCAACGAATCACGAGCGACCCGCATACCTTTGCCCCACGTTTTGCGCTCTTTTCAATTTTTGCTCGATCCCTCATGAAGTTGGACGCGCGACAAGGCGCCAAAGATATAACGTACGACGTGTCGGCACGCGTTTCCTGTCCCCTTGGTATTCCGCGGCACAATTATTCCCGGATATTTTCTCGATATTCCTGTTATACGCGTGATTTAAAGGAGAAGTGAAATCAGGCCGCTTGCACGTTCACCTCGCCGCGACGTCTTCGAGATCTATTAATTGTACGCGAGGAATCCGCTACGACGATGACGGACTTCCCTTCTCGAGCGACGACGCTGACAATTTAAAATCGTATCGCGTCGGATGGTGCTTTGGAAGAATGCAGGGATCTGGAAAGTCGGACAGTGAGAAACGATTTTTCGGAAACGTGTGTGATAGTGTTGCGCGGAATTTGGAATGAGGGGGGCGTGAAGGAGAAGGGAGAATTATATCGATAATGGATTGGGTAGGAATATTCCAAAATTTGAATTTTTTTTAAACTTTTAACTGTTCAAATTGTTAAACTTCCAAATATTCAAATTTTTTAAATTTTCCCATTCTTAGATCGAGTAAGAATTTGAACTACAGCATTATTTGTGTATTTCACTCGATAAATCATGATAATGCAAAAATTGCTCAGAATCTTGTCGTTCTAGGAAATTGCCCTGTCACTTTCCGAGATGTCAAAATGTTACTTTGAGATATCTGCACAATCCTATTACCAACGTAATCATAACTGACTAAGCTCTCAAATACCATAAAATTCCAAGCAACCTCGAAAACTTTAAACTATTCCTACAAATTCCACTCAATTTCCCTTTCGTTCAAATCCTGTATCTCAAATGTTACGAATTTCTCCCCTTCATCCCCTCAAATTCGACTCCCCGAAAACCGCAAAAACTTCTACAATTACCTACAACCTATCCACAACTCTGCCATATTCGTTCACCAAGAGAAACACCGCTCCACCATCGCAACGGCCATTAAAAGGTGTAAAAAATCGTCCGCGGACACCTGTGCACCCGGCGAATGATTAAACGTCGACAAAAAGACCGATTGTGGGCCAATAGTCAGTTACAAAGTGTTCGATCACAGGTACAAAGTTGGTTACCTGTGGCCACGCAAGGATGCAAGTCTTGACGGAGGCGGCAGACAGGCGATGGTGGTGCTAGGAGCCGAGTCGGGCCAAGAAGGGGGCAAAAGTGGAAATAGAGAGAGGGAGAGAAGCAGGCTTTCGTCGCGGCAGCATCAGTCGCCGGCACCGCGCGAAACCCTGCGCTTTACAGATCTTGCCAGTCTCGTCTTTAGCTTCTTACCCGAACACACACGATCGTCCCTGCATCGAGAACAAACAGCTCACGCGTGAAACTCGAACCGCGATCTCGTGTGTCGATTGCAATTGAAAAAACGCTTTTACTCGTCGAGATTTTTTTTCCTGTTTGTCGATCGAGGGAAGCTTCGAGCGCGTCTGCAAAACGGTACTCGAGAAGTCCGCGGCGGCCGTAGCAACAAGTTGGAAAGCAGCAAGTAATTGTTTTTGTCGATTTTAGTTAGGGAAATTGATCGCTGAGAATGGAGACGTGGTGCAAAAGCTTGTGGTTTATTGCAACAATGATTTATTCACTGCAGTTTTCAGACTGTGCCTCTGAAAGTTGGATGCGGAGTGGAAGCGATGCTCGTAAACGCGGTTTTCCTATGGCAAGTTCAAATTGGAGCACGCGTGATTTGTATGTATTCGATTTTGTCAATTTTGAAGAACAGATAGTGACTGTACATTTTGCTCGATTGTTAGTTTTGAGAATTGATCAATTTTTTATTTAACAAGAGAATAATAATAAGTTTGAGAAAAAATGGCTATAATTTGAGTTATTAATTGAAGGATGTTCCAAACTGAAAACTGCTAGTCAATAATTCAAACGCTCAATTCAAGTGAAAATACTAAATTTATACAATAACAGATCTTCACGATCGTGTGAGCTCGCAGTGAAAAAAATTCCTAAAAATCCTAGAAAATAATCGATCTGCATTTCAAACCTGCACAATTCCAAAAAATATCCCTCCTTCTCGCGCAACAATAATTTTCAATTCAACAACTGAATTCACTTTCTCCAAATTCAATTTCATAATATTAAGTACATTAAAGTAAACGAAATTTCCAAACGACGGTCCGATGGACTTCGTATTACATCGAACGAATTGTAGATTTACCTTCATTTTTACGGCATTTACGTATGTAACGCGTCGATTTACCGCGATCAAGGAAATTACCCGATTCGATTTTTTTACATATTCATACATTCGTTCGCCATCTGCGTTTTGTCACGCAACCGCTCACCAACTGTTGTCACTGTTGGCCGTTACGAACGTGATAAACCGAACGAGCTGAAAATTTATTAAAATCGAGCATTAGGTCGTTTCTGTGATGCATGCATTAATATTGCGTAGCACGAACGGTCGATCGATGTTACAACATAAAAGATCCGCCGTGGCTTGTCGTAATTTATAACTGTTCATTTCACGGACGCACAGTTAATTCACCGTTATAACTTTCCCGAAAAGTTTTCTCGTGGGCACTGTGTAAATTGCAGACCCGCCCTACTCCATTCGTTTAATTCATTTGGTCGATGGTTACATATGTTGAGAGTGCGTGATCAGGCGATCGAGTCGAACGAAAGCAGTTATGATTTATGGTAATGAATTTGGGACAGGAGTTTCGGTGCAATTAATTTTGGGGTGATCCTGCTTGAATTGCTAATCGAGGAACGTGTATAGTTTAGTAGAGAACTTTTGAGACGAAATATTGAATAATTTTTTTTTAGTTTAGAAACGTATACAATTCTTTGAACGTCTTTTTATATATATTTTCTCAATGTCTTTGCACTGTTTATGGTAGTAATAACGATTACATATTATAGCAGTAACGTAGATGGCGAGATGCAGCCAAATTGATGTTTAAAACCTAACCTTCATACGAACTGGGTACTCTGAGATGACATTTTTAAGATGACATTTTCTCTGGTGACATTTTTAAACGATGTACGAGATTGTACTGCACCACGCTGTAAAGTACACGACTTGCTACTTAAATAAGTAGGTGTTTTTAAAAAGATTTCTAGATAAATTGCTAAAATATTTTTCACTGTCAAATTTAATAATACAAAATCAGAAATATTAACGAACAGAATTTTTCAAAATAAAATATAAGAATGATAGAGTAGAAAATTGCAAATCTGCCCTAACAATTTACAAGGTCTCAAAAGTCAACGAGAATTCTTTAAAATCCTTAATGCTTTCTTTCTAAAAAAGAAAAAAAAACTATAAACACTCTTTTCCCTCAAAAAAAACCCGTGAACAACCACATGACATTCTCCAAAATTCACGAGCGAGCTCACAAATGAGGATCGTCGAGCAATTGGCTCGTAAAAATGCCGCGAAATGCGCTTTAACCCTTTAACGGTTGTACGAGTCGCGTAAATTACACAGCTGAGCTGATAACACATTGGATAATCCAATTTAAATCACCCAACGGATACATGCCGATTTTGATCAAATTTTGCGTACAGCTAGAGAATCCAACAGAATTGCAAACGTATTTTCTCAACTAAGTGATATTCATCTTTAGAAGACAAAATCACCCTCCAAATTTGTGGACTAAAAAACTATCAGTCAGAATAATTCAATGAAACAGTATATCGAACAATTAATCCTTCTTCAACCCTTAACTTGGCAAACCAAATTCACCTCTTAAACATGAATATCAGCACCCCCCCAAAAAAGTACGTATCCAATATTTTCGGATTCTCTAGCTCTAAGCAAAATTTGATCAAAATCACCGTGTATATACCACTTGGGTGACGTTCCTTGTTAGACCATTTTCATAATCACCGACACACATGTCGCTCGACTACACTTGCTCACAGTATACACTGGCTATTTCACGGTGAACGACCATAATCACCCGGCGGTGTACACAAAGATCGTTTCACACCGAACGACTATGTTCATACGTAACAACGAAAGGGTTAAAGATCGTCGACATTCACACAGATAAACCTTTCGAGTAACCGGGATCGGTTTCGAGTGGGGAGTAACTTTCTCGCGAGGAATCAAGCGGAATTGACGTCGATCGTCGTCCAGGCGAGGAGGAAGCAGGTGTCTCACGACGCCGCCACCAGGAAGAAACGCGCGACAAGGACGTACGCTGCCTTCCAGACGATCGGCAGCATGCTTCTGACGAATCCTGCGGAGCCGTGGTCCCGCGAGTCAGCGCCAATGTCCGCGGCAAGGGTTGCACGACCGAGAGAAACAAGGAGTGTGCACGACACGGGCACGTAGTCTGTCCAAAGGCGAACAGAAGCGTGCGTGTCATGTCGATATCGAGGGCGCAATCCTGGCCTCTTCTCGATCCAAGATCGAAGCAACAACACGAGGAGAATAATTTAGAGAAGCGGACGAACAAGAGTCGGAAGAAGGTGGTGGAGGAAGCGGTGAAGAACTGTCATCCGCAAAGTGGTAGCCCTCAAGTGCAAGCCAGGCGATTTCTGTCCAGACATTACTACCCAGAGGGAGGCTGGGGTTGGGTGGTCACGGTCGTTAGCACATTGGTGCATCTGCTTGGACCAGGCTTGCAACTGTCCATCCCGGCCACCCTAGCTCTGCCAGCCACCGTCAAGTTTTATCAGCAACCTCTGCATACAGCCGGTGAGTTTGTGAACGTACGTGTACACGAGTGAATGTTGCTAACGGTATCATGTAAAGCAGATTTTGAGAGTTCGCGTAGGTAGACTGAATATGAATTTTCGACCGATGTGTCGTAGAAGAGATAATCGTTTGGAGGTTGTGGTTGAGGGAAAGATAGTTTGTTATCGTGATCTAATTTGGGGATTATTTATGTCAATTTCCTTTCTTCTTCGTTGAAGTTATGTGGAAATGAAGTTTTCCTTCATTCATGAATGCCAAATTTATAATTATCATTCTAGATGATTACACTTAATTAATAAAAATTTTCTGCGACAATTCGTGAAAAATTAATGCATCCAGTTTAAATACCATTGAAAGTAAACGACGAACGTTCATCAAGTTTCTTCTGCAGTTTGATGACTATTGGATAGATTACAGAGTCTGCAGCGAAACTGACGAAAATTTTGTACTCGCCTACTATTTCGACAAATTGCTACGATTTCGGAAGAATCATTAGCTCTAAATATTTTAGTACGCGACACTGTACGAGAAAGGGTAATACATTGTTAGCCGCACGCACCTTTTAACCGCGGCGAGACACGAAAGTGTTCCACGATGAAATACGAGGTCCCTAAACATAGAACCACCGGGAGAGGCTTTATTTTCGATGAACTTTACAGCAACGCTTTTGACATATTGTGTTCGTTATAGCTTTCCTCGTGCTACCGAGATAATAGCAATTTCCATAAATTTCTTTTTACCGGTCCATTAATATCGCTCCAATGCGCGAACACCCGCGACAAATGTTTAATTAGAGGTCTCCCGTGATCTATTTTATCGTCGCCAAGCGTTTGATGAGCAAAGATGAAAGGAAGCGCGCCACTTCTTTGTGGAAGTTTGCGTTTAGTTTAATACTCTTATCTGAAATTTATGAGAAGCAGATGGTTTCGCACGGGTTATGCAACAGAGAGTGGAGAAGTTTCGCCAAGTTTCGCGCGCGCGGTTTCGTTTTGCCCTCTTGATAGAATTTAATAGATAACTGTGAAACATGCGAATTTTCCGGTTGTGGTATACCAAAATTCCAATTTTCCAACTTTCGTAATTCAACGGTGAAATTGAACATTTTTGGCTGCGACGTTAATCATTCCAATAATTCCAAGCACGATTAAAGCGTTCGGATTAAATTTTAAATTTTCAAAGTTTTATCATCAAGTGTTTGAAACACGAAGTAATTACGATTTAGAAATGGAAATATGTATTTTGAATTCTAGAACACGCAACACTTATCGATTGCCGTGTTTGTCCTTGTCCTCGAGCTAACAGAAGCCTCTGATTCACCCCTGGCTATTTCATTCTCAGTACTTCTTTACCGATTTGTCTTCCTTTCGTTTTCATACTCCCTTTCTCCGCGAAGGCAACATATGAGGCTAGAGTTTTTATGGGGAAAACTTGCGGCGGCTGTTATGAAAGACATTCATCACAGTTTTCAAACTCGACCATTCTTGTTAACGCTATCATTCTGAGATCATTCAGTAGATCCAATACAAGCAAATGATATTTGTTTCAAATATTTTTCAATGTAGAAGGTGAACTGTTAAATAAATTTGTTTTTCCGCACAAGGGCATAGAACTGTGAATTTAAGTAAGTTCGGAGCTTAAGATCTGAAATATCGTGTGTTATTTAGCTTACACAAAATCACTTTTCCGTCCAATTTTATTGTCGCTGTATCATTGCAATAAAACGAAAGAAAAATATTTTTTATTAATCTCGTTGAGTTTCTATCAATACCTGCTAGCTGATAGACAAGAAGAAAACTATATTATAATAATACATAAAAAAAGAAGAAAAAGTGAAAACTCATTTTTAAAAAAAAAGACAGAAAAAATTAAAAATTCAATCCACTAGCAATGAAAATAATAAAGATTCACCCTACATACCACGACATTTAAAATTCTACACAGAATTATGCAATAGTAAAAATCTGAAACGGTATCTGATGAAACTATCGAATTGCCTCAAGACAATCGATGTAACTCCTCGGATCAAGAAGGATTTAAGAGTTATCGCATTGCATTCAAGTTTAATGGACTCGAGAGTTTACGACAATAATGGGAAAAATATATTTTTCTTAGCAATAAAACGCGTTAGAGGCTCGTATAAACGTTACGACATCACGAAAGCAAAGACTGTTTGTTGTTTCTAAAAATAAACGCTGAGCATTCGTACAAAGTTTCATAGCCCGCGGTTACGTCGTTCATATCGTAATGCATTTACAACTAGCGCTTCAGGCATACCATAGTGACATCTCCCAACACCATGCAAGATCTAGGGAATTTTTACGTCTTTCAACCTGAATTACCGACTAGTACAGAGCTAGACAGAACACATCATAGCGCACTTTACGTTTAAACCACGTACGACGATGCAAAGAAACCGGTCGATATAGACACACAGACCCAGAACAGACCTAAACACCTAATGTATTTTTCTGACCAACGTTCTGAAATACCGATCATGCAAAAAGTCGGAGGTTTTCTCATGCCCTCTAGGATACGGAACGGTGAGTTTAGGAATTATATGCGGTCAAACCATAGAAGATGGTAAAGTTGACCGTTGTACAAGGATTCTTTTCTGTTTAAATCTGCATATAAAGAATTGAATTGCGTGGGTAGAACTAATGACGAGCTTCGACCTACTACCACATTTACTATAATTCACCTTTCACCTTTTCACGGACACCGACACATATGCGTACGTTTAGTTTTTCCAAAAATTCAAATATTTCTGATAGAAACCTGACACCTGGGTCACTCTCTGGAGGAGAGAACGGTTGGACTATCCGCCGGTCGCCCCTTAGAGAGGAGAGCTATTATTTCAATACGCGATGCAACGACTCTAGTATTTACTAAAATTCAAAAATTCTCGTATCAATTCCGAAAATAGATTATTAATTACGGTAAACTAGTGAGACGGTTTAATCAAGGGTGGGCATAGTGCACTCGTTCAAATCAGCTCACAATATAAATATATAATACAATAATACAACTAATTACTTAACATGCAATGCATGCAATTCCTAGGATAGCTGTAAATTATCTATAAATTCAAAATTCACTTTTCAATAACATAGGAAAATAAATAAAAATTGAAAGAAAATTAAATTACAGATACCTCGAAGAAAAGTACATGTTAAATTTAGAAATAACCTGTAACGAAAACGTATTTAATTAATGGATAGCTGAAACGTCCAAATTTTAATTAGCAAAATCTCAAATTCGATTCGATATGGAAACAAAGTTAATCCCCTATTCGACAAGGACGAAGAGCAACGATGAGTAAATTTTCTTAAATGTGTTTTTATTTGTATGGCGCGGAAGGACGTCTTTACTCTTCGAATTTCGTAGTCAAAGTGAACGGAAAACAGAAAACCGTAAGGGAACGACTGAAATTCTGTTGCACATTTAAGGAAAGAGACCAAGAATACATCAGTCTATTACGTTTCTTTTACTAGCAGTATTTCTCATATGTATAACACAATTCATTTTTGCTTACTATTCGACAAGGACGAAGAGCAACGACGACTAACATTGAAATCTCGATTTCCCCAAACCTCCAAAATAATTTCGAAATAATTCGTTCGAAGTGGACTATTCAATGCCTAACACTAACTCTTTAATAAGTTTGAATAATTGGAGAAGTGAAACAAAATTCTAAGCAGAGTATTCAAAGTATAGTAATAAGTATAAGAAATTTTGAGAGAAGGTAGTAGAGTGTTAATAGGATAGACAGAGGCTAGCTAGTAGCCCCCGACCACTCAATTCACATCTCAGAACCTTCAGGTCAAAATACGCCGCGAAGTGTCTATGGTCCAGTATAAAGGGTGAATAAATTGGCGGGACATCGGCGGGTCCTTATATACCTGCGGTACCCCCTCCCTAAAAAGTCATTAGCAAAGACGTTAGAAATGTCAGGCGCGAGACTAACTTTACGCGGGAATCCGTTATTTTTCGCGGGAGATCCACTACTTTCCGCGGGAATCGATTATTTTCCGCGGGAATCGATTATTTTTCGCGGGAAACTTCCATAATTCCGTAAGGTCAGCCGGGAAGTTACCTTTTTGCGTGAAATTTCCATTATTTTATTAGAATATTACAATACCGTATAATTTATTAATTTTCACAATTTTTATTATAAATTTATAGTTCCAAGAATTTATTGTAACACTGCAAATAATAATTTATACGTTTCTACAACTTTGTTCAATAGAAAACTACGTTTCCATGTTCTCATTACTTACTCCTGATTAAATTAATTTCGTAAGGATTAAAAATTAGACTGACCCATGGTCATCGATTGAAAGTAACCTTAGTGAAGGTATTGATTATGTTAAATAATGTTTTATACGCGTCAGAAGTTTGTTTAACATTTATTTGTTATAATACCATGAAATAATTTCTGTCTAAAATTTTCTCTAATTTATGTCTTCGAATTTAGTATGATTGTTTACTTCTTTCTTACTCGAATTCCGCATTGAAGGAGTTACAGTTTCCCCGAATTTTTGAAATTATATAGTGCCTTCTTAAAATTCATAAATAATCGTACATTTTTCATCCTACTTACTCAATTTTTTCGAATTTAGTATGATTATTTACTCCTTTCTTACTCCACTCAGTTGAACTGAATTTTTCAAATTATATTGTGTCTCTTTAAAATTAATAAACAATGTAACAACCACCAACGAAGACGACGACAAAAAATTTCCAATCCGCGAGAGGAAGTCTGATTTTCTCTAATTTATGTCTTCAAATTTAGTATGATTGTTTACTTCTTTCTTACTCGAATTCCGCATTAAAGGAGTTACAGTTTCCCCGAATTTTTGAAATTATATAGTGCCTTCTTAAAATTCATAAATAATCGTACATTTTTCATCCTACTTACTCAATTTTTTCGAATTTAGTATGATTATTTACTTCTTTCTTACTCCACTCAGTTGAACTGAATTTTTCAAATTATATTGTGTCTCTTTAAAATTAATAAACAATGTAACAACCACCAACGAAGACGACGACAAAAAATTTCCAATCCGCGAGAGGAAGTGAGAGGGACGACTCTCTATCCTCGTCGTCAATCAAATAATCGCGAAGCGATAGAAGCTTCTAGAAGAAACTAGCAACTATTTCAATACACGATGCAACGGCTCTAGTATTTACTAAAATTCAAAACTTCTCGTATCAATTCCGAAAATAGATTATTAATTACGGTAAACTACTGAGACGGTTTAATTAAGGGTGGGCATGGTGCTGCTTTAGTTTGAAATTATTTATAAACACATAAATAACAGAGGAAAAACCGTAAAACGGCAAAACATCTACATTCTAATTGTTATAACATGTAAACAGAACTTTAAATTTAGTGTAAACAGAAAAAATATATAATACAATTTATTTCACGGTATTGCAACAAATAAACGTTGAATCAATATTTAATTCGTATAAAAACAATTATTTAACGTAATAATTTTACCTTCACTATGGCTATTCTTAATCTACGACCACAGGTCAACCTGATTTCTAATCCTTACAAACTTTAAATTCAGTCTAAACTGAGAAAATATATAACACAATTTATTTCACAGTATTGCAACAAATAAACGTTGAATAAATATTTAATTCGTATAAAAACAATTATTTAACGTAATAATTTTACCTTCACTATGGCTATTTTTAATCTACGACCACAGGTCAACCTGATTTCTAATCCTTACGAACTTTAAATTCAGTCTAAACTGAGAAAATATATAATACAATTTATTTCATGGTATTGCAACAAACAAACGTTGAATAGATTCTTAATTCGTATAGAAACATTTATTTAAAATAATAATTTCACCTTCACTATGGCTATTTTAAATTTACGACCAAGGGTCAACCTGATTTTTAATCCTCCGAACTTGATTTCACAACGAGAAAGTAATAAGATCGTTGAAACGTACTTATTTGTCAAAGAAACTTGCAAAAATGTATAAATAATAATATGTAATGTTTTAACAAATTTTTGGAAGTATAAATTAATAATAAAATTGTGAAAATTAATAAATTATACGTTATTATAACATTAATAGAATTATGACTAAACCGAAGTTCGAAGTCGAGTATTTAAAGTCTGATATTACGTGCCTAGCGAGTGCCGGTAATTGTTAAAATTTGTTTAATAATTAGTAATAGAAATTCTAATTGATTCTAATGTATACAAGTGTTACAAGAAGGCTGAGTGTGTACAGGGTGGACATAGGCTAGCTAGTAGCCCCCGACCACTCTATTCACATCTCAGAACCTTCAGGTCAAAATACGCCGCGAAGTGTCTAGGGCCCAGTATAAAGGGTAAATGATTTCGCGGGACATCGGCGGGTCCTTATATACCCTCGGTACCCTCTCCCCAAAGTCATTAGCAAAATCGTCGGTTAGGTCAGGCGGGAAATTTTCGCGGGAGATTTTCGCGGGAGATTTCCGATATCGTAACACGGTATAATTTATCAATTTTCACAATTTTATTAAAAATTTATACTTCCGACAATTTGTTATAACATTGCATATAACAATTTATACGTTTTTACAATATTGGTCCTTATATACCTGCGGTACCCTCTCCCCAAAGTCATTAGCAAAATCGTCGGTTAGGTCAGGCGGGAAATTTTAGCGGGAGACTTACTTTACGCGGGAATCCATTATTTTTCGCGGGAGATCCACTATTTTTCGAGGGAGATCCATCACTTTTTACGGGAATCGATTATTTTTCACGGGAAACTTCCATAATTCCCTAAGGTCAGCCGTGACTAAGGTCAGCCTAACCTTTTTGCGTGAAATTTCCATTATTTTATTAGAATATTACAATACCGTATAATTTATTAATTTTCACAATTTTTATTATAAATTTATAGTTCCAAGAATTTATTGTAACACTGCAAATAATAATTTATGCGTTTCTACAACTTTGTTCAATAGAAAACTACGTTTCCATGTTCTCATTACTTACTCCTGGTTCAATTAATTTCGTAAGGATTAAAAATTAGACTGACCCATGGTCATCGATTGAAAGTAACCTTAGCGAAGGTATTTATTACGTTAATAAAGTTTTATACGCGTCAGAAGTTTGTTTAACATTTATTTGTTATAATACCATGAAATAATTTCTGTCTAAAATTTTCTCTAATCTATGCCTTCGAATTTAGTATGATTGTTTACTTCTTTCTTACTCGAATTCCACATTGAAGGAGTTACAGTTTCCTCGAATTTTTGAAATTATATAGTGTCTTCTTAAAATTTATAAATAATCGTACATTTTTCATCCTACTTACTCAATTTTTTCGAATTTAGTATGATTATTTACTTCTTTCTTAATCCACTCAGTTGACCTGAATTTTTCAAATTATATCGTGTCTCTTTAAAATTAATAAACAATTACACACACTCCACCTTAATACTTATTCATTTTTTTCAAATTTAGTATTATCATTTCCTTCTTTCTTTCTCTACTCAGCTGACCTGAATTTTTCAAATTATATCGTGTCTCTTTAAAATTAATAAACAATGTAACAACCACCAACGAAGACGGCGACAAAAATTTCCATTCCGCGAGAGGAAGTGAGAGGGACGACTCTCTATCCACGTCGTCGATCAAATAATCGCGAAGCGATAGAAGCTTCTAAAAGAAACTACCTTGCGATCCGCGGTTTTACGCGGGAATCTCGCGGTTTCGCGCGGGAAAACACTTAGCGACGCGTCTTGTTGATAAGCCGCGCTTCATTAGCAGCGCTCAACTATAAACACCACGGCCGCGGACGCGGCCAAGCAGTCTTGCTGTACTGTGCTGGGAGAGGTCGCCCTTCAGAGTAGGAGAGTACGAAGCCTAGCTTTCGGACGCCCTTGCAGCACAGGAGAGTACGGGGACGACACCTGGGTCACTTTCTGGAGGAGAGAACGGCTGGACTATCCGCCGGTCGCCTCTTAGAGAGGAGAGTACAGGGAGGTTACCCGGATGCCTGAGGAAGCTCGGAGAGGATTGCTTAGTACTTCTGGTGGTATGGAGAGAACGGCTGGACTATCCGCCGGTCGCCTACCAGGAAAAGTGCGGGTGGACTCTCCGATCATACGCGTATCACTTAAATATTGTGATAGGAGAGTACGGGAGCTATACCTGGATCGCTCCTGGAATGGAAAGAAGAGCTGGACTATCCGCCGGACGCCTTCCAGAGAGTAGAGTACAGGAGGCTCATCGGACGCCTTCCCACAGTAATTGTTATAAATCGTTTTATCCGTTTCGTTAATATTGTAACGAGAGAGTACGGCTGCTTAAAGCCGAACGCCCAAAAGCAACAGCTCGAACACTGCATTGATTTGTTTGAAATTATTTTGTACCAAACATTTAACATGTATCGACGAAAGATAAATAAACCTTTTGTGTGTTTTTTCCCAGATACCAAAGAATATCCTTGCATTCCATAAAATCCTACTACAACATGAATATAAATTTAACTGCATAAAAAGTTAGATTATCTTTTTCGAATTTTAAGAAAATCGTCCCTGAAGAGGTTAAGTACTATGTAAATCTGATATTAGGAATCGATACATATTAGACTAAACTGCAATCTTTTACTATCGCAGCCAATTTGCTCGTATTGTTTGCTATGTAATTGTAATTATACATTTGCTGTATAATTGTAATTATATATCAAATAATAACGATTGCCCAGGCCTCACCTCGTGGAGGTTGCTGCGAATGGAGGCCCGCCCTAACCACACGGTCCCATCCACCCTCCTTTTACGCGCCTACTATTACTTTTCTATCAATTAATGCAAGGCAACGCCTTCTGCTAATTGTACATTTGCAACACGTTCAAATTTTCGAACGATATGCAGACGAACAGTAGCAGGAGACTGAAAGAATTGCAAAGTCGACGAGAAAAAAAAAATGTTAAGAGTATCCTATCAATTTCAACTTAAAGTACTTTAAGTTTAGCTTAAACTTATATTACACCTAGCTTACAGTATAACTTCATTCACACTTGCCTTGAACTAGGAGTTAACTTAACCCTTTCACTGCGACAGATTTTGATACGTAACGAAATCTTTTGTTTCGGCGTTTTTAAATTTGTTGGAAAATTAAAAAATTTACCGTTTCGAAAATTAAGGTGGAAATACGCAAAGGAATAACAGTGAAAGGGTTAAACCTGACTTCAACTAGGACTAATGAAAGTTGTTAATTCTATGCGAGACAATAATTTATGGATGTATCATTACTCTGTTATCTTTTTTATCACTGCACAAGAATATGTAAAGTAGGTATCTGACGAATGGAATATTTTGAAAAAGAAAAGAAGAATATAGAAACAAATACGACACATAAAAGCACTTGTCAGAGAAGAAACTGACTGCTTTGGCTATCTCGGCAGGGGAAAAAATCGCTGCGCTGTTACATGAGCATTGAATTTTCATCAAACACTTGCCTACTTAAATGTTACAATCTTAAATAATATCGTGCTTGACTAAAAATCTTACTTAACTTAACAGTCACCTGCCTATCTAAAGATCTAACTTAAATTAAAAGCCTCCTGCCTGTCTAAATATTTAACTTAAATTAAAAGTCGCCTACCTGACTAAGAATCTAACTTAATATTAAAAAGCGCCTACCTGTCTAAAAATTTAACTTAAATTAAAAAGCGCCTACCTGTCTAAAGATTTAACTTAAATTAAAAGTCGCCTACCTGACTAGGAATACAACTGAATGTCGAAAATTTCCTGCCTGACTAAAAATTTAACTTAAATTACAAATCACCTTCCTAATTAAGAATCCAACTGAATGTCGAAAATTTCCTGCCTGACTAAAAATTTAACTTAAATTACAAATCACCTTCCTAATTAAGAATCCAACTGAATGTCGAAAATTTCCTGCCTGACTAAAAATTTAACTTAAATTACAAATTACCTTCCTAATTAAGAATCCAATTTAATATCGAACATACCGTGGCTAATGAAAATGCCACGTTTATTTGGAAAACAACCTGCCTGATTAGAAATCTATATTGTACCCTGCATATCCTGAAAATTTAAAGGGACATAAAGAAAAAATGAGGAAAATGTCGTTAAGGTAGTATGAACTGCTTCAATGTTGCTCTGCCACCTGCAACAAACTCAAAGTCAAACAAATTTAGTAGTTGGATTTTAATTTACTTTGATTCGTAAGTACTTCACCGTTTTTCAACTTCCGTACATTCGTTTCTGTAACATTCGAGATATTACAGACACGAACGGACCTCGATAATCTTTCACTTACTATAAATCGTCGATGAATCTGTAACAAACTTGTTTTTTTCTTGGATTAATAATTGCAGAAATGAAAGTTCAACAATTGAAAAGAAAAAATGTTATGGAGATAAACGTGATATTAAAAGAATTGGCAAAAATCATAAATAATGACAAAAATGATTAATAATGACAAAAATGAGAGTTTAACAGCTGGAAAGAAAAGATATTATGCACATATTCATATATTTTCACACAAAAAATATTAAAAATAAAAGTTTCACAATTGGACAAGATATTAAGCACATATACATATATATTTACACGTTAATTGAAATAAAAGAGATATTCAAAGAATTGAAAGGTACTTTTCGTTATTAGCAATTACCTGGTACACATTAATAACTAATTATTTTCTGCGATTGAAATCAAAGAATTTCACAAAGGAAGAATCTTTGTTAATTGAATTGGAATAAACGGTAATTATAAAATTTAAATTGAAAAATTTCTATACCGAATACCAAGATGAAAGAAAAAGAGACTAAAACTGTGTACGATTCATGTATCAGTTATAATTTTCTCCGAAGAAAACGTGGAGAGATGTTCCACTGTACTTTTTATAAGGAATTTAAAACCGAAATAATCGCACATTTTACTGCAATTTCATCTATTCTTTAAATTAGCAACGAGTATGCGATGTCGTATCGGTTATTTATTACACATTTTACTATCAATGTGCAGAGTCCAACGACTTTCCACGTATTTATATTTCTCTGCAAGCTTTTTATGTCACACACAAAATACGAAAAACATAATCGCGAGAGAACTGTAATTCGTGCGAAGCAATTTCGAAAATTTATAAAAATTCACTATACTCTACCATTGCATCGGTGTGCAAATTTGCATGTATTACGACAGAAAAATCTTACGTCGCGAGGAAAGTAACCCACCTCTAATAACAATTGATCGTTACTTTTTCTTTTTTTAATTAACCGTGCTTCTACTTGTACTTTCATTCTACGTACATTATCTCTTCTACCTCCGATATATTCCGATTCAATTCAAAATTCTCAAAGTCATTATTACATCTTTAAACAGAAATCATCATCGATATTTCATAATATCGTAAACATTAGTAAATATCCTTTTATAGCAATTCAACAGTATTTAATGACGAACACTCGGCACATGTCGCAATCCACTCATTATAAACCCGAGCAAAAACCGTGAGTGGAATAATTCTTTCTCTTACGCAACACTAATTTATTAAATGTATCAAGTGAAAAGAAATAGAATGGATCTCAATCGCGGTGAGTGCTTCATTTCGTCTGCAATCTGAATTTACGAAAAAAAAAAGATGAAAAAAATTACCGTTGACGCGAGAGCAGCCACGTTAGGGCGCTTTGGGCGATACGCAACACTAATCATCTATGCACTCTGTAATTTATAATACGCAACACTAATCATCTATGCACTCTGTAATTTATAATACGCAACACTAATAAGGGGGGAATCCATGGCAAAGTGGCGGGAGTATCACCACCTTTGGTGCAGCTCTTTCAGCTGCTTCTGAATCTGATTCAGAAACGGGGACAGTCTCCACCTTGGTGGAAAAATTGGGGCATTTCGTCGTAATCGCAACACTACTCAAAGATAAAACGCGTTTATTCATTGACGCAACGCTATCGTTCAAATTACAGATGGGATAAAGACTACTTTGAAATCTCTTTTTACTCTGAATAAATGAGTAAAAGAAAGGGAGTAAAAACTCTAATATTACTTTTAAAGCAAACAATCGCAATTGAACAAAGACTCAAAGTGTAAAATTTGAAATAATGTAATATAAAAATTCAATATGCAAGAGCAACCGCGTTCCTTCGCAACTATAATTTACAACGCGATATCAATTAATTCGCAACTCTAATTTAAATCGCGATCTCGATTAATTCGCAACTCTAATGCAAATCGCGTGTAAATTTGTCGCAACTCTAATGCAAATCGCGTGTAAATTTGTCGCAACTCTAATGCAAATCGCGTGTAAATTTGTCGCAACTCTAATATAAACCACGATCTCAATTAATTCGCAACTCTGATGCAAATCGCGACTCAATTTTTCGCAACTCTAATACAAATCGCGTTTCAATTTCTCGCAACGCTAGTTTAAACCGTAATCAATCAGTCGCAACGCTAATTAAAAATCGCGACAGGGGAGGGAGGGTGGGCGATGTCCAGTTCCAGCTGAAAAACATTCTACAAAGTACATGCAAGCGAGCACAGTGACAAAGTAGTAACGAGAATAACTCTCCATCCTTTGGATCTATCCAAAGGATGCAGTGCCATTCGTTGCAGCCCTCTTCATTGGCACTTTGCCGGGCCTCTTCGGCTCACAGCCTTTCTACATTTCTGAAACTTAAATCTACGCTCGAGATTCCCTGTATCGTAAAACAAACCATAACATACAAAGGTGAAATAAAAAAGATAAATCGCGGAAGCCGGAAACTTGGAACACGCAGATGAACACGAGCAACAAATGAATCGTTGCAAGTGCATCCACGCAGAACCTCGAGCAAACTATCTTTGCGTTTCGTTTCGAAGGGCCTCAACATCCGACCGCGACCGCGAAGATTCGAAAAATTCGACAAGTGCATCCGGTGGCAAGTGGCATGCTCCACTCGCGCCGGATTCACCTTCGATTTCTCAAATCAGATTTCCTGAAACAGGTTGATCACAACGAAAAAAAAAATTTGGGCCTGCCCGATCGGAGACTGTGTCAACCTGCCCGGCCCTACCTACTTAGATTAGCCAAACACACACCAGAAAGTATACTACCTATCCTCCCTATGCCTATATTTAAAAAATCCAAAAGTCATACACACAAAAACAATCTCTCCACGGTTCTCATACAGACACTCGGGCGCAATATCCTACACTAGAGAGACGTCCCGGGACGCCTCCGACGCCCAAGAGTTAGTCAATCATTCACACTCTAATGTACGTACCATTTTTCCTGAAATCGGCTGACGAAGGTTAGCGATCATTGCGATCACAGGAGAGAAAAATTTACACGCGATGATTTTAAATGTATTTCCTTTTCCCGTTTCGTTTATTTCTCTTTTGTAACTCTGTTGACATATTACTGTGAGAAATTGAAAATTGGTAACGAGAGAAAAAGTAATCTATAGCGACGCAATTCCACAGCCTAACCACACACACTCTGTGGAAATACGTCGTGCACGATACGCTAACCTAACGTCAGCCGCTGAAATATTTTATTAGTTTATCAACTAGTGTCATCGTATTCATTGCCTTTCACCCAATCAAGAAGCACCTGGGCACGTGAATGGGTTATTTGCAATGAATACGGAGGGTTAAACCTGAAAATCCTCGACTAAAAATATGTTATTATCTGATTTTTCATGTACTTTGTATAACGGTCTAATAATTAATACTAATGGTAATAAAAGGTATCACACAGGGAAGGTAAAATTTTTATTTCTTCTTGATGATAGGCTCTGAAAATTAAACACCTTGTTATTAAATCATCCTGGGACGATCCCGTCGTCAAAGTAAATTTTGCGAAAATTAGAGTTCAAGGCTGTTATACTTTGACTTCGAAATCTGGTCCGTAACATTCGCGAAGTGTCTTCTTGCACTAATTTTTCAATTTAATATTGTACTTCTTTGTTTCGAGAATGACTCTACTTTTAAATTGTACTCTTATATCCCGAATTAGATTGAACATCATACTGAATAGACAAGGCAACCAGTAGGATCGTTTAAAATTATTATTAATATTTTGCATTCAACTCTTGCAATATGAATTTAATCGATAAAATAGAATTTATTTAATACAAGTAAATAAAGTCTTTATTCCGGTAATGTTAACAACAACCTATAAACAATCGTTATCACCGTGTGATAACGGTTTGCAAACAGACGAAGTCGAAGGACATTCGACTTCTATACTACATTTAATACGAAAATTATTCCACGATTTCTCTTTGAACAATTATTCACGTGGATATTCCACAAATATCTAAATCGAAAATATTCTTATTTGACTAGTATCCAAGTCAATATATCTCTAATTGTATTTACTCCTTTCACTATAATTAATATCGTATTGTCAACATTAACCGGAATAGAAAAAAGAAACGACGCGGTGCAAGAAAACCTAACCTCATCTAAGAAATAAATCACACAAAATGTTACTACTCGCGAGAGTGAGTTATTATACTCACACCCGCGGTCACTGTGCTCGTCAAAGGATACTACGTAATTACAACCAGTCACCCGTGTCGATTCGGACCAATCGTCCTACGACATGATTGAGTGACCAGAGGAACTTAAACGCATGCGACTCACAGTTCGTTGAGTTAAAGCTGTCGTCTAGGCTGCCACAGCAAACTGCTACCCCCAGAGGAAGTCATCTAGGACGCCACTGCGAAGGGGAAGTCATCTAGGACGCCACTGGACACCGGAAGTTGTCGTGGAAGTCATCAGGAGGACACCAGAGAGACCACAGTAGATGCAGGCTGTAACACTTTGTAAAAGTACAGAATATTACCATTTGTTCTTGAACACCAGATTATTTCAAAATTTTCAATATTATTTATTAAAAGTGAACTTCCAAATTGTCATTTTGACTCAAATAGAGATATATAAGAGGTGAACAGACATTTCAAGAATTTAAGAATTAAGAACACTTTGTAAATGAAAAAGATTCAAACGGTTAAACTTTGTAGTTTGATAGATACTTACGTTTTAGCTCTGAGAGCACCGCCCAATGATTTCCTCAGGTGGAGCACTGATTCTAAATACCGGTAACGAATTTCAGCAAGAATAAAAGAATGTATAAAAAGCTAGTAACGCGACCGCATAGATTATGTCCGGCGAACAAAAACACTGACTCTACAGCTTCGCGTGATTTACTGTGAAATTACTGAACATTGTTTACATAGAGAGCTGTATTGCTCTGGAAAAAAAGAAAAGAATTTGTACGCAAAAACACTGACTCTACCGACCGCATTGCGCGCGGTCAAACTCTCTGGAAGAAAAGTTGTGTGGGGGGGGGGGGGGCTTTGTTGTCTTTTTTTCCTACCGAGTGTTCGTCAAGAAAATACTGTATTTCTTGAAGTAATGAAAAAGAATACGTGATTGTTCAATTTTACATTAACACAATTCTCATTGTAAATATCAACGTTGGTAATTATCAAGATCAATTAACGTCGCAGTACCGAACAGTGCGACACGATGAAATTAATTTACGAAAAGTAAAAAAAAAAATAAAAATGTTTGTTACTAGAGTTATCGATTATTATTATGTTATCCGAGTCGCGAACGCGGTTTATAAATATTCGAGAATCTTTGGACGAATTAAAATTCCATGCCTAAACCGAACCGTACACGACAGGTATAGTATTCGATTCTACGTAAATGATTTTAGCGAATATTTAAACTTGCAGAGAAAATTGTACGGGTCGGTGTCAGTACTCGTTACAGAGACAGTAAAACGGATGGAAAAATAATATTAGTGACTCTACATGATGCAAAATATCGCGACCGAAGGGCAGCAAAACGTGCAAATTATTTCAATAAAATTCAACGACTTTATATTATTAAAAATTCCATATTAAAGCAAAGTTCGAAATGATCAAGCCAAGAATTCTTTTCTCAACTAAATAGAAATGAACTACGTTTGAAAAAAAGAAGTTTAATCTGTTCTTCTTGCATCTTAGTAAATTGCTCAATTAATTAGAGTGTTTATATAAGTATACTTAGTTATACCTGTCTTTAATTATACAATAAATGTGTACCATGTATTACTACACATTGTTATATATACACACACAAAATCAATAATTATGCAATAGATATGTACCATGTGTTACTACACATTGTCACATACACACATAAAATCAATAATAATATAAAAAAGAAGAAATAAATGAAATTATATTATTAGGTTAGAAAGCACAAACGTTACCCAGACACTAGTCTCCCCCTCACCCTCTTCTCATCGTCAACCAGACATCTTAACAGAAAAGAAATATTAATTTATAACATGTGTATTGAAGAGAAACAGAATTGCGTTATAATTAAACGATTAGTTTAATTCGAACTCTATTACGAAAATCTGTGATATGACTCAAAGCTGAACACAAAAGAAAAAAGAAACAAAAAAGTTCTTCTCTATCGTTATGACAATTCGACAAAGTATCGAAAGAAAGTGTATTAATTGATTAAACGAATGTAGTAAAAGAACGCAGTGATCGTAGAATACGTACCAGAAATAACAGAATACGCGAACGTGAATTATAATACGTCTTGTCGACTCGAGTCGCGGTAACTGAACTACTTCCCCCTCTGTTATTGCCTTGTACGACCGATCGCAAGACATCGAGTGGTGGGGCAGAGCACGCTTCACGAATCGCGTGTTTAGGAAATGTCAACAATTCGCAGAACTCAACATTGAAAAACTATGCCTCGAGGCAGTTTAGCTCGGCCGACTTCCTGGCCGGTAACCGATACGGTCGTCGGTGTTTACGAGTTTTTGTAAACGCAAGTTTCGCAGTAGCATATGTTACTCGTGTCGAAGCTACACGCGACAACGCGATCGAAATATTCCTCGATTGTATATAAAAATTCACGACCCATTCGTTCGGCAGCGATCCGATAGAAATAAATTAACAGAGTGTGTTCACTTACATAATTGCTGGAACAAATTGCTCGTCAATATCTCGCCGTTTTTGTCGATTTGGAATACGAGGTGTCATGGCGTCCATATGGCGTCGTTTGGGTGATCTTTCTTTTCGAACATTTAGCACAGCTAAAACCTGTAACAGATTAAACAAACGTTTAATTTAAGGAATATTAAACAAGTATAAGCTAAAGGAAACGATTAGAAACATTTAAAGATTGATAAATTAAATTTATAATAATACCTTTTTATTACGCACGTGAACACTACGTCTATCACCTACGACGCCCAGAAGAAACTGTTGAATCTGCAAGTGTCGTTGCTAGGCAACGGGAGGAGTGGGGGTAACCCCACTACCAGCGCGCGTATTCGAAATTTTCAAATATTATATAATATTCTGACGTTAATTATACTTTAATCCCGTTTCATTTTTCTTGATAATAAATGGATACGTTATAATTTCTATTTCACGTACACCAATATGCTGCTTCTCTCTTTCTTGGCGGCAAAACTTCAAAATTCAGAGGATTTCGAAATAAATTAATCGTCCAGATACCACAAAGCACTGCAGTTTAGTTGCTCAGAAACCCAATAATCACGAACACAATTAATGTCCACTTTTCAATTTGCTGATTCTGTCACAAATTACGCAGTAATTACTTTTAGCCTCTAAAAGGTCTCTATTGTCACACTAAACATATTGTTCGAAGTGTTTGGCAGTTAAGAGACGTTCAGACGTTTCGTAATACGTCAATTTCTGCTGTTAAGAACTCGACATTCCATCAACGTAAAACACCAAATTACAGAATAAATCAACGATACACACTTCTCGATATCACTTGTATTCACTTTGAACTTGTTGAAACATAATTGCTTTGAATATAAACGTTCGTCTTGCACACGACTCTCACTGCGTTTTAGAACGGTCGGAAGTGTTCGACAACGCTCGGAACTATTCGGTTGGCGCGGCAGTTCTCTTTTCGGGAATCCTAGGTACGAAACATTCCATGTCAAATTAGACACTTTCTGCCACAATGTTATAGATTTTTTTCAAACTTAGCACAATTATTGACATATTAAACGTTAAATTGTTAAAAAATCAGAATTAATAATTAGAATTAAACGTAACTATGAAATTACGTTTAATTCTAATTCTAATTACTGACTAATGTTGCACTCTTAATCTATGCTGAATCGGTAACGTTGGAATCGACACGAAAATGGTAAGGGCTCTCTCGATCTTAAAATGTTAGATCTATCCTCATCTGTGATCTAGAATAAATCGCCTCTTTTCTATACTGACGAGTTGTATTTAAGTTCGAGCTTAACGTAGCTTCCTTAGTACACTTTCCTACTTCCTAGTGTTCTTTCTGATTTAAGGAAATCCCTTCGCCAATCTTTTAGTGGAACATGATCTCTGAAAAACAGCACAAGTTACATTTATTCACAGGAAGAAAGATAGAAAGCTTCACTCGTGGAAAATATTTGCTCCAAGAAAACTATGTTGAATATCCAAACTTTTCTCAAATACTCTATATAACAAAGATCTGAAAAAAAATACTAACTTCATTCTAATTAATTTTACAATATCTAAATAGTCGTAATAAGAAAAAGAAATTATCTTATCTTGCTGAGCAACAATAACTCCAAGTATAATTGAAACAAAAATTAAAAAAAATTTTCAAATTTCAACCTTATTGCGTTACTTTCGAAATTTGATCAATGGATCGATATTAATCATCATCTTCATCGGAAAGATATAAACCCGTAAATAAAACTGAAACGATCGTATCGCTTTACAGCTAATGTAACAATCTAAAACCCATAACAGAGATCTGGAGCAATTTCTTGCACGCATTATCACTTTGCCGAACACGTCATCTTGACGTTTAATAGCTCACAGCCGGTTCTTTTCTCGACGTAGCACACGATTCGGTTCAACATTGATCGAGCGATTCGGGCCTGCCTGACCCTGATATTATATCGACGTTTAATCCTAGATACTGCTCCAGACAGATTCGTCGATGGAAATGAATACCACGTTCAGAGACCTGACAGCGTGCACACGATCCAAACAGCGTTAATTACAGGATGCAGATATTGTATATCTCAAGGAATCAAGTTTATCGTGCTATCTGTTGATTGATCGTTTTAATGTGGATATTTATTATATGCCACCCAAATTCGATGCTTCGAAAAAAATGTTTAAAAAGATTTAGGAAGAAATGAAATCTGAGAATCACTTGAGCATAAGTGCATAAGTTTAGGTATCACTTTTTAATGAAAAAGTTTAAAAACATTTTCGATTGAATCACCATTCGGAAATTACCTGAGTATAGTTACCTAAGTTTAGATTTAAATTTGTGATATTATGCAAAAAAGGGTGAGCAAGATGAATTTTCTGAACCATACCACTATCATTATTCGCAAGTACTAACACTGATAAAAATAAATAGTAACAACAGAGCAGTAGCAAATTTTCAAAATTGATTTTCTAAAAAAAAACATAATTCCACATATTTTACTAATATCGTCTCTAACAATCATACTCTACTTTCATACCCTGTACTTCCCAGACCTATTAATAATTAATAACGCTCATTATAAACCATAAAAGTAACACTCACTGCAACCCACAATATCGTCAAAGTAATTCAACCCTTATTACCATATTCGACTCCATAACTAACCCCTACTATATCATCAGCATACATTTACGCTCGCAGTAAACTCAATTTTTCCTAGCTTCCACGAAATAACATTAAAAATTACGTAGTCAACAAGTCCGTGTAAAAAGTGCTGGAATTACATCGTCCCACCAGTGTCTATTAACCACGAACACGTTAACGTGTCGATCTGTACAACGAGAATACGGAATTTACGCTGTGTTTACGGGCCAAATCGCGTGATAAAGGCGTTCGTTTAATGCCCGCTGATGATACACGTCGTACGTTGAAAGGTAAATGCTCGTCGTTCACGAATCCCCTGTACAGGTATGTATTTCGCGTGAACGCACACAGTTCGCGTGGTGAAATAACGCGGGGAGAGATGAACGGGTACAATGGACAGGGATTTAGGGTATAAGGGGTGAAAGCGCGCCGCGAAGCGAAGGCGAAAGGGCTTTCCGGCACAAATGAAAAAGTTAGGATCATCGCGGCCGATCCCGGTTTTTTTATTCTCAGCCTGACAAAATTACTCGCGATCTCCGGGAGAAGTCCGAGGCATGGCCAGATTAAATTCAAGACGTTTTCGAGAGTTTCGGCAGGGAGAGATCTTCTTCTTCTTCTTCTCAGCGTCTGGGTGGAACAAGTGTTTCGTTTTAGGCGAGCCTCGCCCGTGAGAAATTGCAGGAAATTATAGAAATTGCGAGCTGTGCTAGGGGGAGAGAACGTCGAGGGTGGCATTTATTTAAATATTCCGCTCGAATTTTGTGTACCTCGTCTTGTTAAGGAGTGGCGGGAATTTTAAACGAACGAATTGAAACCTGTTTCTAGGTTGGATGATTAATTTTCTTCTCCTACGAGGTATTTTAATTATAGCTTTTTCTTGTAACGAACAACTTTTCTGCATGTAAATCACGCGAGAGGAAATTGCTTCTTATTAATAATAAATAAATCTTGTTATATTTTATTTGGAGTACAAGTTGGTTGTAACGACCTGTCGTCTAGTTTCTTTTTTCTCGAGGTGAAATTTAAACGTCGATAACATGTTTCGAGCGTACAATGTGCCCGAAACATGTTCCCGAGCTACTTTATAATCTTCCGAGGAACCGTACTGCAGGGAGGTATATCAACTAATGAAGAATCTTAATCGAATACAGCTACGTGGGAAGAATGCATCAAGCTGAACAAGCAACTTTTCCCCACTAGGTATCTTTGGGAAGCATCTACCACAACTTTAAACGCACTTTCTTAATAAAGAAGACCGTCGTTCCGTCAATTTGATTACCAAACGGACTAAATATCACAGAATGAACTAAATGAAAATTAAATTTAAAAATAATAAATTACCACAAAATAGCTATTTAACAGATGTTGACGGAAAATTCTTCTTACCTCAGTTATTCCATTTCGTTAATAAAAATGACGAAGAGGAATTTATACGGAAAATCATTCCAAACTTATCGATCTTTGTTTACTCATTAACGCCTGCTTTCAATACCTAATATCGAGATCAGTTCAACGACCTACGATATTGATCACGAAGTGATCCTAAACGATTAAAAAGAAATGTCGATGACCTTAGGACTTTGATCGATCGACTCGTCCTCAAATTATACGAACTATACAATTATTTTTTCTCACATTCAACAACAACGCAGGTAATTTAGATTTTCGTCGCAACCGAGACACCCTGTACGCCTTAATTTTGCAAAAACCGGGGCTGACTTCCTCGAGACTTCCCAGAAATAATTACATCCCCGTCTCTGATCCGGCAGCCGAGTCGGGACAAACGTCGCTTATGCAACGAGCCAATTTAAAGCAACATTTCTCGTTTGCGTGGCTTTTGCCACGGAAGGAACAACGGGCTGCTACCTGAACATTCCGTGAACACACAAAGTGTCTGGAACAACCGTCGCGTAGGGGGGGTTTAGAAAAAGAGAGAGGGATTCCTCCGGCTTCGGCTCCAGAAGCGCAGCTGTCGAGCGTGGCCGCACAGACAGCCGCACGATTCTTGGCTAACGCGGGTTCTCCGGCCAGTTTGCGTGCTGAGCGTGCCGCGCTCGGTCGCTTCCTTCTGCGACTCGTGTCCTCGACAGCCTTAGATCGGCAACGAGATACCTGGTGCCCCGAATCACACAGTTTCTCTGCAACAACACACACTTGCCACCGAAATTACGAACCGGTCGAGCACACTCTTCTTACTCCTACCACAGTGAAATTCTGCAGGAAAATTGTGCACACCTGTCGATTATTTCAGTCAACGTGTTCCATGCGAAAAATGACGTTTCGCGGTTTTCGTTGTTACTGGGAAGCTTCAATGGTGTACGATATGATAAACAGAATTGTCAAATGAGGGTGGCTGAAGTATGATAACAGAAATTTGTTATAGTGAACGGTACGAAATGTGTAGCTTCTTAAGATCCTCGAGATGTCATTTTCCAAGTCAATTTTGAGTTATCTTCCGTTCGATCGTCGCGATTTAATCCAGACTTGAAACAGCAAGTAAGGAAGCAAGGATCGTCTGGTAGAAGGGAAATGGAAGAGACGGAAGAGGCAGAGGACCAACGACGAAGACGGAGAAGACGACGAAGACGCGGATTCGAGGAGGCCTGAGAGAGTCGGATAATGGCTGCCTCTCGCGTCGATCTGAACATCGACGAGGATCGAACGACGGTCAACGAATCATCGATCCACTGTGAGTCTCCGGTATCGGAGGATTCAAGTGTCACCGGCGACGTCGACAAGCAACGAAAGACTGACAAGGAGGATTCGCTAGAACCACGTGCTGTAATCAGCGAAGATGACAGAATGGGAAGGCTGATCGTCACCGAGGATCCTTGCAAGAGATCGAGTAAAAACGTCTACGGTTCCAATTCGACAGTTCACGACGGTAGAAAGAAATCGTTACTTGGCCAAGATAAAACAACTAAGAACTGGAGGAAAAGGGAACTAGCTGACCAGTCGAAAAGTCTCGACTCGGAGATCACAGATCGGAAAACTCGGCTGGATGACGCATACGATCTCTCCCCTGGTCAGAAGCGTCTGAACGTGGACTTTAGGGTCGATAACTCGATACAGATTAAAGAACAGAAGAACTCGGAGCTGAGCAAGAAGTTGGAGAACAACCAAGCACCGATCTCTACCAGGGTCATCCATAAATTAATGGGTTCCGGAAAGCAACGTAATTCCAACAGCGGGAAAAAGGATCAACGAGAAGTTTCACCGCGGCACGGACCACGGAATCACGCGAATCTGATCGTCGATACGACGGAGGGTTCGGTTGAAGGTTCAGCCAGCTCTCGAACGGAATCACCTCGTAAACTTGCCGATTCTCCGGGAGACTGTGCGGCTAGGTCGACCGTAAAGCGACGCGAGGACGTCGCGGAGAGCAAGAAAACTCGATCATCGACGAGTCAAGAGAGTCCTCCTGTCAGCGAACCTCGATCCTCGAGCGACGCGACGCCCGTTCGTAAACCGAGGAAACACGTCGCTTCGGGGAAGTGTGAAAGCTGCGGAGAACCGAACCTATCGTACGAGAGAACCTATCTGCATAAATACTCCGGAAATTTGGACTGCGAGGGGCTTGTGTACGAGGAGAACCACGCGAATGGACGCGAGTCGAGGCAAGAGACCCCCGTTGCCTCTTTGCTCTATCACAGCAGGTCTTTGCCGCGATTGTCGGTGCACGACAGCGGGGTAGCTTGCAGCGGAAACGAGCAAACGGCCGTCGCGGGTCACCCCCATAACACCAGACAATTGGTGGCTGATCTGAAGCAACTGCACACGTTGAAACAGCACTACTATCCGGAGGGAGGCTGGGGCTGGGTCGTGGTGTTCGTGGGGGTGCTGGTGCAGATGTTGTCTCACGGAATGCACGAGTCGAGCGGTGTCTTTCTGCATCAGGTGGCTGATAAGTTTGGCTTCCATATGTACTTTGAGACAGGTTAGTTGAATAGGAAAATGATTTTGAGGGTTTGGTTGGTTTGGTTTGGCTGCAGCGGAAATTTAATATTGCTGATGTTATTGGTTTTATTGTTTTGTCTGTAGTGTAATCATATGGTCTGTTTGAGAATTATTTTATACGTATTGTGATAAACGTAAAAATTTTTCACTTTAGCTGATTGAAGTATATAAGTCTGTAAGACAGCTTCAGTGAGATGCAGGTTGCTCATCACAGGTAATTTCAGTGTGAAAGAGATTGAGGAGGTCGTGATTGAAGATTACTAAACGGTTGCTTAATGAACAATGAGACTCTAATTTTGTGTCATTTTCGAAAATCGATTCGTATAAAATTGTTTATCAATTTGGTCCCACACTTTCGAAACACCCTGTATTTTCCGATACGTTGAATTTTCAATATCAATAACACTCACATCCATGTACAATCGTATTTACAAATTAAGTGCTCGTAACAAGCGCACTTCTGTGCACAGCTCTAAACGCACTCAGTCGCCATTCAAGCACGACACGACACGTATTTGTACCTCGTGTTGAAACAGGAAAATGTACAAGCACCAATCTACCACCGAGTTTCGAATAAACCATTCGCGCACACGTCTAGTCGTCGAATTTGATCAACTACACGTTTGCGTAACGAAGCGATCGATGAGACAGACGACGGTGCCGTGTTGACATCGATTTTTCCTCGGGTTTCATTCGGCATTCAGTGCGCGTGAAGCGTGCATAATCGTCGCTGGAGGACACAATTTCGCGAAAAATTCAATTTCGCGGAGAAAAATCGGTTCTCCTTTAGAGAACAACAAAAGCTAAACGAAAGGGAGGGGCGAAAAGAAAAGAGAAGGAAGAAAAACAAAGGGAAATGAACAATCTATCTGGATCACAATCGCTAAACGATTTCAACTGGAGGGAGAGAAAAAAAGTTCCACGATCTCGGGAGAATTGTTGGTGAAATTGAAGCGCGTCAGCTGGGGCTGGTCCGCGTGAAACGAAGCTGAAATCGCGGATGCACCGTTTCACGAACGCTTTGTTCGCGCGACACTTTTCCACGTTTCCGTGGCCGCGAAATGTGCATCGACGTTCCGCGTATATATTGTCCTCTGGCGGATGGCCAAACGACGAGGCGGGTGTAGCCGTGTATTCTTACATCTGCCGCCCAATAAACGGGATATGAATCGCGCTAATTATACGCGACACCTTCTCGCCGCCCGTTTACTTCGGTTCGCGGCTATCTGTGAAGAAAGGGACGCGGCTGAATGCCACTTGGCAAGCGTTCCACCCTTGTCGTTGGTAAACTTACCAAGCCACGGATGAGTTATCGCGAATGCTGCACACCGCCGTTGCGGTACTTTTTATTGCAGTTTGATTCTCTCCGCTGTTTTTGCTGTGGGATAATACACCGAGGTATTATTAGTGATACAATTCGTTTTGTCAGAGGTGTAAAAATACTACTGGCGGAACGTGTTAAATGGGAAACGGTAACGAGGAGTGGATTAGAGAAATCATTTTTTTAAACAAAACCAGCTAATTTCTTTGAATCTTAGTATTATCCCATTCACGACTGATTCTTTTTTTATCATTTCTTTTTTATCTGTCGATCATCACGTTTGTAACGAATATTAGATTGAAAGGGTTAATTTTTCCACTGAACACAATTATAGTAAATAGGTGTAATTATGAAATGAATGGAATATTTTGCATAAATTCTAGATGAGCTAATAACCAAAAGTTTCTCAATACACTTCGCGGAACATAAACAGTCGAAACCAGTCGACTGTGGGAAAATCTATACAAATCCACGATGGTGCCGGCTAGTTTAATAATCCTTAGAAGATATTCACAATTCTAAGGAGATGTTGTGGGTGAATAACACGTGGCAGAAAGTTTAATGCAAATATATTTTATAATAATAATTGCACAATAACGATAAAGGCACATAAAAAGAAATAATAATAACCTGATCAATGCTCTTTTATTCTTTCTCGCATATATGCTCTCGCACTCTTTGTTATCATTAACAACGCGGTTTTACTGTTTACTCGCTGTTTCTCTCTAGGACACTGCCCGTTTCCCCAATCTCGAATCGATTCGAGTATCAGCCATATATCACGTCTATCCTACATCGTTCACACAAATTCAAAACAGACACACGACATTCACGCCATCACTCACAACATATTATTAAAACCAAATCCACAGATGTCACGTTGTCCCCCTAGTGTTTCTCACACGTGGATCAGTTATCTCTCGAAACGCAAGCACGCGTTCTCTTATCAAATCCGCTAAATCAAATTTCAAACAGTCGACTATTCAATTATCATAGAATACTCGTGCAAAACGTGCATTAGAACAAAACGTTCTATTCACAAATAATCAATACATCCCTCTCTAAAATACCTACTCAAAAAATTTCGTACAAACCTAATTCAAAACTTCCGTATAATATTCCACTAGGTACGTTCTTTGCTGTAGCAATAAAAAAACTGCACTCGATTCCATAAATTCCATAAAATTAAAGTAACACAAAATTCTTTGACTGCCTGCCAAAGTAAGCAGTATCATAGCTAATACAACGGTAGAAGTGAAAGCACCCCGATAAAAAAGGAAAAGGAAATTTCGAAAACTACCACTGCGCGTATTCTCCTCGAAATCCTGCTTCCCAATAATACGCTCGTAAAACGCCCAGCCACAATTTTCCCAGCTTCGAACTCGTTCTTCGATCGAGGCTTCGCCAACGGCTCGCGTATCGTCGAATAAAGACGAATTGCTCTCTCGCCTTTGCGTCATCGTTCGATGCTTGATGTTAGTAAAACGATTCGAGGATTTAGCGTCTAGAAGCGACGTCACGTTTGAGTGTTGATCCCGTTCGAGAAAGCGTTCTTCTCGAGTGCGTACGCACGCAGCAGCAGGTGTTATTACCTCTTCAGGTGGCCTAACTTCTCATTTGTGGACGATTAAATCGACGGTAGAAATCGACGATCGGTCCATTCTCGTTCACCTTTGCTCTGCTTTCTTTCTCTCGATTTTTGAAGGATTCATGGCTCGGTGCGAGGAAAATTAAGCGCGAAATGGTCGATGGTATGAATTATGAAGCAATTTGAACGACGCTCCCTGTTTTCGCGACCTCGTTGTGCAACCGGAAGCGCGGCGATTGACAAATTACTGCCGCTTATGCAAAGCAGGTGACCTACGTGAATTTAGTGTTTAATTGTTGCGAGATAATGATATCGAAGATATCGTAAAGTAATAAATTCGGTATATTCTGATTTTTTTTTTATTAAAATTCGTTCACTCGTTTGCTTCCTGTCGAGTAGAATTTTCCGACAAGTAGTTTTCAACCAAGGATCAAGTCACGCGTTTTCTATTCATAGCCGAATTAATTCCACATTATAGTTCCATCATACTGTTACCGTCGAGAACTTTCACGTGAGAAGAGCGATCGCCACCCACACGACTTCACAGTGCAAAACGATCGATCACAAACCTCGTGGTTCGGAAATTTCTGCTTTTGACTTTGTAATCGTTGGAGTAACCGTATGAATTCCAGTTGACAAGAAGTCACTTAGAAAAAGACCAGGGAGCAGAGTTACACGCGTTGAAAAACCCACATAAGTGGCCACAGTCGCTTTAGGTGGGCCAGAGGATCGGGAGAAAAAGTTCGATTGCGAATTCGATTAATTACTGGTTCACAGATACATTATTCGTTCTTTGATTTCTATAGATTCCTTTCGAAACCTTTTTGCACCTTAATTAGAGAAATAAACCAGCTGTGCAGAAGATATTTTCTTCTCTTGGAAATTTCAAATTGGTAATTACTCTTTTTGTTGAAACATTTGCACTTTAATTTTCAAAGAAATTACGTTGCAATGCGAAATTATGGGAATGCTCGAACCTTCTTACACTGTAATTTCAGAACTCAAATAAGCACTACAGAAAATATTTTCCTTTCTTGAAAATTGAAAATTATCGATCCTTTTTCTCAAAAGATTTTTGCCGCAATTTTCAAAGAAATTACATTGTATTTTCCAATTCTGCTAAATTTCACAGATCGAAATAGTGAATTCTGACTTTTTTCCTTCGTTTTCAAAATGTTACTTGCAAATATGACAAAGTTGTTCTTAACACAGCGAAGAGGGAGCGAAATACGATTGCGTTACTTCGAAAGTTAGGATTCGGGGAAACGCGTGCGTACGTTAGAACAGTTGAGTGGCAGGTACAGGGATGAGTGTTCTTTAGCGTGTACAGTGCGTAGTGAGAGGGAAGTTTTAGACTGAGTAACGAGTGAAGCGAAACTTTGCCCGAAAGTTCGTGAGCGAAACGGGTTTAAAGAACTTACAAGCAGCGTTTAAGGAAAGCTTGGCTGAACGAGTCGAGTATTGCTACAACATTTATTTTATTGCAACTATACTACTTTAAAACTTGTCCAAACTTTTCATTCGTCTGATTTAATCGTACGAAATTACCGCCAATACGAGAGACCAAATGTAAATTTTACCGATATTAACTTCGTCATTTCCACTTTACACCGTTGTTAACTTAATTATCCCAATTTGCTTAGCATTTACTTGGCCAACCGGATTAATGACGAAAATAATTCAAAGAGGCTCGATGTATCTCGTCAACTTTAAGTTCTCCTTATCCTCAGATCCACCAACGAGAATGATTTCATACACCGATAAAACGCAAACAGAAAATAAAAAATCTAAAAATTCGCCAGATAAACACAGAGTTAAAGACACAGATTTCTCTTCATCCCCTTTTGTTTCTTCCCACTTCGTCTTGTCAGAAATTCTGTCCCGATAAAATATGCAATATAGTCGCTGTTACACTGGAATTCGAAACGCGAAACGACGCGGACGAGGGGGACAGCGATGAAAATTCTCTAAAACAGCTTCGCCAATTTTTCCTCCTCCCGTTCCTTTCCGACGTCGAAATTCCCGCTTGTTAAAAGGGCGAGTTGTTTCGACGTTCTCCTGGGGAGGTTTCCGTTCGGGGCGGGGATTATTGTAACAGCGTAGATAAAGAAAGGTGGCCGTCGCGGCAGAAGAGAGAATCCCCGGTAAGAGGATTCTGGTATCAGTGACGATGGAACCGTGCTCGTTCTGCGGACGTTAACAATCAGACAGGGATGCCTTTGGACCCTGTGGAATCCACCCCTTGCATCGTCCGCGAATTCTTGTCCGTTTCTTGCGGGAATCTGTCTGGCCGGTAGTATTGCTTTCTCGTTGCAGCGATTGCTACCGGCATGAGTTGAAGTGAAATTGCTTCGGTGGTTTCCGGTGGAGAGTATAAAGTGTCTGATAAGTATTGCCAGATAAGATTGCGGAGGAAACTGTTGCAATAATTGCGGTCCCTTATCGCAAAGTGAATTTGATAAAGAGAGCGGTTAGTGCAACTGAAGATTAGTTTTACAAGCTGTATTACATTTTGATGATATTCTTTATTTGTTTATTTATTCAAGAATGAAGAGAGGAGAGCATTGTAAATTATGGAAACAAAGGTTTACAAAAGATGTAGATGTTACGGAGCCAGAAAAAGAAATCCAGACCCTTAAAATATGTATCACATTTGCATCTCACGTTACACGTCAGATTTTACATTTTTCACAGACACTTTTTACCCCGTTATAACCACATTCGTTAATTCTCGCTTCTCCTATCAAACTAACAATCTCAAAAATGAACCTCGTAAGCAACACAAAATTTCATTACAGAGGTTTAACCCCTTAATGCTCGTTCCCGTGTCTTACACGCGCGCAACTAATCCTTGAAAAAGTGCAATTTTGGTTTAATTATTTTCTTTCACTCGTAATATTACGCTACTCTTTCAATTCTATCGCGAAAATCTAAGTCACAGCGTTACAAATAAATACAAAACTTATTTCTACGCGCCTAAGGAATAATGAAAAAAAAAACATAAAATCAAGTTGACAGGAATGTGACCGTTAAGGGGTTAATCCCCAAAAATTCACAATTTCCATTTAAATATCCCCGAAAATGCATACCCGATAAAAATACTTCGCATAATCACCGAAGAATGTTAAAACGAATGATCGGAGCAATAGAGAAATTGA
Source organism: Habropoda laboriosa (assembly GCF_001263275.1). Taxonomy (NCBI): domain Eukaryota; kingdom Metazoa; phylum Arthropoda; class Insecta; order Hymenoptera; family Apidae; genus Habropoda; species Habropoda laboriosa. The sequence goes on along the minus strand of NW_017100653.1, from coordinate 57,788 downwards.
ACGGAACGAATCGTGATAGCTGGAGGTCCAGAAAGAGCGGGCCAGGCACGGGCCAAACGTCAAACAGGTCTTCAGGTCTCCGACCGGTCGAACTTATTTTCGTTTCGAGCCACTTTCACGGTCGAAATGATTGCCCTATTTTACCCCCATTTGCTTGGCGGCGTCACGGCGACGTTCCGTGTACGGTGTAGCACGGGCGACGTTACTGTCAGCCGTGAACATCGACGGCGGCGCACAGTGTTTCGTGCAATGGACAAAAGTAAAAATTCTCAAGTGTTTGATTCACAATCTTTTGTATCTTCGACAAACAAATTTGAACAAATTCGAAACCAGCTAAATGATGTTTTAATACAAACAGTACCGACACTTTATGTATACCGCATCTGGTCAAATGACCGGTTACGAAATAATCATACTTTTTCCGAGAGGAATACAGGTGATTGTCAATTTAATATAGGAAACAACGTAGAAAGTAGCCTTTAGATAATAATAAACAAAAAACTTACATACTTTTATTTTTAACAATATACGGGGTCATATTTGACCCGGGCGTGGTACGGTTAGTGTTAAACCCCATCGTTATAGTGTTAAACACGTTATGTCACGACTTGTCACATCATGTCACGTCTTGTCACGTCGTGTCACTTCTTGTCATGTCGTGTCACGTCTTGTCACGTCGTGTCACAAAACGTTTCAAAGCGTGACAAGGCGTTAGCAGACGTGACAAGATAAGACACTTGTGTTAGTTTGAACATTCGTCTCTTGTCCTTCTTTAAACAATATACAGCCAATCCTCCATCGTTTTTTAAACAAATTCGAAATGGCACTCGCGGCGTCGGGAATGGCAGGGGCGTCGACGCGTGATCGAATCAACTTTGATAGATGTAATTGTGGACGTTCCTGCCGCCGCGTCGTTGTCAGCTTTCGCGCGTGACAAAAGCGTCGGTGCACGTGCGCGCTTCGAGCCGCAAATTGCCCGCCATAAAGTAATGAGAGATACGGGCCACGCAAAAATACCAGGGGCGAGGCTGTTGAGCGGAATCGAGGCTGCGGACAGCCACACGCAGCACACCGTCGTTCGAGGCAAAGGAGAGAGAAACGAGAGAGAGAGAAAAAAGTCGAGAGTAGATTTATCGAGGGACGGGCGTAAAGATGGTGAGAAAGTTGCTACTCGCGGACGAAAGAACGCGTTACACGAAAAACCCGAGGGGCGAGAGTGTTTGAGATGCGTGA
>NW_017100653.1:44613-56119 GCF_001263275.1 Habropoda laboriosa | reverse complement strand
TTTCCCTCGAAACGGGGGAAAATGTTTGAGATACATAGGGACGAGGGTGATGGAAGTTAGGGAGCTGATATTTAATGAAATTGTTTGCGCTGTTGTATGCTTTTTATGTTGGTCCACTTATTCACTAATTTCGGTGTCATTTTTTCGAGATTTTCTTAAATGCTGAATTTTCATATTTTATGGATGACAATGGTAGATATGACTCTATACTTAATTAAACACCTAAAATAATAGAATGAAACTAGGATAAAATTGAAAATTTTACAGCAACAAAACTTACTCACTGTCTATAAATTCTATTATAAATACCACTTCGATGTTTTTCAACTTGAAACAACTGATTTCATTTTTTCGCAACGAAGGTCGGTGATTGAAACAACAGATAAACCAGAAATATGAAGAAACAATCGACGAATCCTTCCCAGAAATCACCCACTGACGTCTCGAAATAGAATTCTGTAGGAGTGTCATAAAAAAAAAACAGAAACCTGTTCGTGTCACACAGGACATCCTGTCCAGATGCGTTCACTTCTAAAACGCATTCGTAAATCTTTGAAATTTCGACGAACGGAACGACTTGCAGGCCCTGCTGCAAATTTTATTTGCCTCGAGATATGTAACGTTCGCCGGTGTTTCCTCCGTCAAATATAAATCGCCGTTTCCTTCTCCCTCGGGCACGAACGCGGGCATATTTAGCAGCAACGACGTTTAATCGCGCTCCTATCTAATAACAATTACAGCGGCAGCTGCGACTGCCGCGTAATAATTGATTTTAAGGTAATTGCAAGCGCAGTATACGCGACTTCTGATCGCGTTTGCGACCGAACCAGCCATGCCTCGCTGCCTTTAAAGAAACTATCGCAGAAAATGAAATTTGCTCCTTAAGAATGCCTAATTACTCGCAAGGCATTGGAAGTAAAACGAGGAAAAATATCATTTCCTTCCTGAAAAAAAAAAAGGATCAATTGATGCTTCTTTCTCTCGATGGAAAGTATTGACAAGCACTCGGCAGAGGATATTTCCAATTTCGAGTATCGTTATCGAACCAACAAGTGTCTACTCGAATTTTCAAAAGTTGCAAAGCGAAGATGTGACCGGTGCGCTCGGATTTCGCAATCGGAGCAAAAGGAGCCGTAGATTTAAGAAACACAACATCGGAATTTATTCCACGGCGTACGGACGGATTACGTTGATTTACACGGAACCAGAATAACACTGGAATAAAAAGCTGGGGGAAAAGGACGGAAAAAGGAGGCAAGCAGTGACGTTACTCGAAACGTCGTGTATCAGAGCAGGGCGCGACTCGCGTCCGTTTTTAAAACGCGATAAAAATGACCGTTTGCACCGGTGACAAACCGAATTCTTATTCACTTTGACAGTTATACTTTTTCCCATGGTCGTGCTCAATTTACTCGCGCCTACTATACTGCCCCTCTGTACCTCGTAAATAATTTTTAATATAGTCCTCCACGCATACCGTATTAACGTCCGCCGTCCCGAGTGTACAGTTAAGTTCATTTCGGTGAAATACTGTAAGTTTCCCTCTCGATGCTCCCAGGTGCTCGTACCTTGAGATAAATTCAAACACATTAAGATGATTACCGGTGGCCTTTCCGTACTACTTCCGGTTACCTTCGTTATTTCCCGCGCGCTTAGAACGTTTACCTCGCCGCGCTGAAACAAGTCGGCTGTTAATATTCACCGGGAGTATTAACGAAGCAATACACTTTGGAATATTCGCGAACTTTCGTTGTGTTTTTCAGACAGTTCTTAAGTTAACGGATTAAGAAATTCAAACTTTCTCTCCTTCTAGATTCTAACATAATTCGAGACATTTTCACGTTCAACCGCTTCTTTTCTTCTTCTTTGAGTACTCTAATAAAAATTGATCTGAATTTAGTATCCATTACAGTCACGATGATCGGTGGATAAATTAGAAATTTTTAAAAATACTTATTCAGTCACGAAAGGGTTAAAAAAAATCCTGCCAATTATAAAATATACATACAAAAGAAGTTACAACGAATCGAAATGAAAGTTTGTTGGATTATTTCTAACAACACCCTATGGAAATAATCAAGTGAGGACAAAAATGTCTCCGGGTTAGTTTAAACAAAGGCACTAAGACTTCCACCAGATGCATCTGGTGTCCGTCTTCGAGTCACTCACTGAACAATGCCATACCATAGTGAAAACAGTTTCTAGGTATAAGGGGACCCCAACTTTCTTTTGGGTGCCCAGAAACAGTCCTTCAGAAGATTCAATAGAGTAAAGACGTTTCCTCTGAGACCGTAAATAAAATCGTATATTACAAAGATAAAAGACTATTTCATTCAATAACCCATTTCCAATAAAGTTAACGAGAGAAATGCACATTCACTGTCGCAACGATCGACAGATAAATAAAAATTTTTTTCAAAAACTTACTCAGTCACCAAAGGGTTAAAGAAACTCCTTCCAATTATAAAAAGTATACGAAAGAAGTTACAACGAATGAAAAAGATAGTTAACGAGAGAAATTCACGATTTTCGAAGCAACGATCCTCGATCCACACGTCATTGACGCGTTCCAATCCGTTCGACAGACCTCGAAATAAAAATACGTTCTATCGCGGGGGTTAATTCGAACGGGAGTATCAAGCACACGCTCTTAAACCAAAAGATTTAGTGGCAGCGTTAAGAACCAATCTCGTGTCGGACGATACTCTTACAAGTTAATAGCTGGCCGTACAGCTGATCCAGATCTCGCAGACCAGACGATGCAACTATCTCCCTCCAATGGTGTTTCACTGTTCTTGGCGGACGAACGAAAGTGAACGCGAGTTTCCATTTGAACGGTGATCCATAAAGGGGCCGGAATAGCCTGACGATGAAAGGTGAAGTTCTCGTTTTCGTGCGACACAGGTATAAACGCGCGTCTCTGATCTATCGAACGAAGAAAAAGAAGGAGATCGATCTATGAACGATGAAATTTAGTGGTAAATAAATTAAATTAAGCCTGGAAAGCCTAAGGAAAAGAAAGTTTTACAGTCTTAAACTTTAATTTTTTTTAATTAGTGATCCTTTTCTTTTTTTACTGAAATTATTATAAATTCAATTTTCCAAAAGCTTTCACGCATACCGTAATTTCAGACAGAACTTAGTTGTCGAGTTTCTGTATATTTTAAGTTCACACTTCTAGATCGATGTTTAGAATAAGGAAACCTGCTGATGGTGATTCATTGAATCCGGTTATCAAAGTGAAGGATTTATTTTCAGCCGTGTTCCTGTTAACATATCTGCTCGATTAATTCTCAACAGAGATCTCCTAGTAGTAACACGCTGAATTACACGTTCGACCGGATCCTGAGAATTTCTAAACGAGATTAAAAAGTCGAAACACCGTGTCAAGCTCGAAACTTTCGTCTAGAATCAACGTTCCAGGTTTCTTCCGACGAATATTTGGTTCGCACAACGGTACCAATCGACGGAGGCTAGTGAAAGGCTCGCCGAATGAAGCTGTCAAGCATTTTCGAAATTTATTACGTGTCACGCTTCATTAACCTCCCAATGCGCGCGCGGTAGAAAAACGAGAGAAAGTATCGTTGCTGTATCTGGAGTAATCAATTAAGCGGTTTATACCAAAGAAAAAGGGCACCGACACTTAATAACCACGGACCAACGCCAGAAAGAATTTCAAATTACCGTACCGCTCGTTAAAACCTCGTTTATCAATCATCTCATCGATAACTATCTCACGTGGACCAGCGAAAAAGAAACGATCAACGAAATTCGTTCAATTAATCCAGCGAATTTGCAGAACAGGAGGAATTTTTGATTGTCGCGAAAATCGCGTTAAAATTCTCGAGAAATTTTTCTTTCTCTCCCCTCGATTCACCTATACGTCACAGAATAGACCCTTTTTTCCTTCTTCGGTTAGGATCGAAGAGGACGCTCGTATCTTCCAGAGTCTCCCTTTGACCACTTCGTCATCGAATGTACATAACGCCAACGCCTTCTGCCAAAAGCAATGCATCCTCCCCTAGCAAAGGTCTGGAAGACCCGGGGCAAAAAGCATCGGGTGTAACCCCCTGCTAGGAAAGATATTCGACGTATAAGAAAGAAGAAGGAAGGGGGCGAGGATCCTTTTTGGTGGCTGTCACCGGCAGAGATCATAACCGTTCTTATCTGTGCGAACGCTCAATCAGACTCACCGAGTATACTCGTATATGTGTGCATAGAGACGTGTGCGGCGCGTAAACGCGACGAGCAACGTCCCGAGTCATTGCTTTCGCGAAAGATTCGAACGCCTTCCATGGAATGGACGAGGTACGTCGCGTAGCTGGGAAATTTCCTTCTGTGAAAACCGGTCGTCTCGTGGAAATCACGGTTTGAGTCAGCCGAGTTTTCTCAGTGGAAACGATCTCTCGCGTTTCGAAGAATCGAGATTCTTCTCCTTCGTGTGGATTTTGGGAGATTTTGTAACGTTTGAATTTTGCAGATATGTAATTTTTTGCGGAAAAGAAATGATGCTTTATATATTTGAACACAGAGTAAATTTAGAGTAAGGAATAAAGAATAAATTTAATTTTGTAATTAAAGTATAATTATTTTTGATAATTTCGATGATACTGAATTTGACAAAAAACACTCGAGACGGTATAATAAAATTTTGGAAATGTTAAGAACTTTCTGTCTGAGAAGTTTAAATTATTAAAAAAGACGAATTTTTCAACTGGTGGATGGTATCCGATAATGCCACGAACAGTAATAAAATTCCTGGCTGACTAGGAGAACACGTCGAGGAAAAAGTATCGAGTACTACCAGAGAAAGAAGGTGCCAGCTTGTGGTAAGAAATCTGTTCTTCAAGCTTATCTGGTTTCGATAAGTGGGAGGAAAAGGATCAAACGTAGGAAATCTTCTTTATCGGCTTTGAAAGCTCGCAAGCTCAGTATTCAGCGGCGCAAACTTGTAACCAAATACCTACGTGTGATACTATATCCACTTTAAATACATTTATCCGAAAGCTATCCCGTTCTGAAGATTTGAATTAAAGATCAAACTTACGATCTTTAATTTCCGGTATTGTAATATCAACACAATTATCGACGTAAAATTGATTTGGATGGATGGACGAAGTTATTTCTCGAGGAAAAATATTTGTTCGCAATTCTAGTTTTCGATGGCAGAAAGCACAGTCATCCCTTAATGCATCATCAAGTAGAGTTGCAGACAAATCGATAGTTTCGAAACAAGGGAAACTTATACGTCTGACTAATAGCTGGAGAAATAGCTGAATAAATACTGACGGGAAGCTCTCCTGATATATGAGAAATGTAATTCCTCGATCAACAATCTTGGCTTCCCCTTAACTAATTAGACGTATCGTTCTTCGATCTCTCAATGCAAAATAAACATTACCCCTGAAATCTGAAAGCTGGATACATTTCTTTTTTTTTTTAATTCTTATTCTGTTACTTTCGATTTTTTTATTTTATGTAGTAGGTACTTGAGTTTTAATTATTTATCCACGATTTTAATTGTACGTACTAATTACTCTGAGTATGTTTAATATTTAATTTATCAACAAGTAGTAAATGATTGATTGAATGATCAAATGTTTAATTTCGAAGCTGAATTAACTTATCACTCTGTAAATCAAGTTAAAAATAATTTGCATGGGAAGCAGCCAAAAATTTGAATTTAGAAAATTGAAATCCATCGAGATTCCTAGCGGAGGATAAGAACTAGCAATTTACACGAGCGACTCGCGTCTCTCTTCGAGAATCATTGTACTTCTTGCTCTTCTTTCTCCTCTTTCTTCTTTCTTGCTGACGTCGCTGTTTTTCGTTCGTCGTCAGACTCTCGTTTTCGATTGTACGGAAAAGGAATGGGTACGAACCGCGTGCAAAACGAACTAGGAACGTTACCATAGCTGTTCCATCGCTTTGTGATTGATAGTACCTAATATTACCAAAAAAATGTTCAAAGTTAAATTTCCGTCAAAATATCCGATTGCCTAGATTTCTGTAACTTTATACAATTATTGAAATAAAAATTTATAACTTAACAAATCTATCATTTAAATGCATAAATTTCTCAAAATTCTATTTACCTAAATAACCACATTTTTATCCTACCATAATAAGAAGGTACATTTACAGAGGATAACAAAGTCTGTAGAATAGACAAAAAAAAATCAGATACCCGAGTAGTTTACAAAATTAATAAAAAAAATTTAAAAATCGACAGAAATAAACGAGCAACAAGTATTCGTACAATTTCTATCTCACGTATGATTTTTCTAACGACGACTGATTGTACCAATATAGAAGTATCCTTTTTATAACGAAAAGTTGTTCGAACCTTTCCCTAATCCAAACGTGGAACACTGAAATGAGATTCATAATGTGGTTCATAATCGTCGACTTGCGAGACCAGACGAACGAATCCCCCACGTGGAACCTTGACATTGCAACTTTTCCAACATATCGTTAAACCAATTGCCCGACCAACCGTCGTTGCTTCAGATCGCCCAACGACTTGACGAATTCCACGAGATTGGTTAGACGAAGTAGAGAAACGGTCCACTAACCATGACCATGTATCAGGAAGAACGACGATTTCGGGTAATTTGAGTGGCGATGTTTCCGCCGTTATATATTTCGTCCTTTGCTCGACACAATTAATGCCAACTATGCAGAACGAGAATCTCTCGTCGCTTTCCCTATCGATCGAACGGTGTAACAAACTAAAATTTTCTCCCTGAACATTCGTCCAAATGACACGCAATTATTCCAATGCCGTTATAATCAAAGATTGCTCCCTTTAATTACCCTCCTTAAATCTCGACGATCCATTTTATCCGTAAAAGGGGGAGTAATCAACTGTTCTGTGAATCCTTTTCGAAACTTTTCCGCTAACCGAAACTTCTCTACAAACACGATACTTGTTGGACAAGCAGAAAACTTGATCGTTCACCGGGTGATTAAACGTAAGATACCGTTTCTAATCTGGGAAATTCCATTTTATTTCCTCCTGTTCGAAAACCTACCACTCCGTATCGCAGGCGAAGTTTCTCGATATCGATCTTCGTACACGTTCGGCCAGAGAAACAAGAAGAACGCGTCAACGTGAGAACTCAAAGGTGTTCGCAGCGATTAATCATTGGAAGGCGTGTTCGCCAAGAGGAATGTAAAAGAGGCATAAGACGAGTAAAAAGGGTGGAAGATGTCATCTGTTGGATTTATATCGTGTGACGATTCGACAGCTGCGAACACGGTGACCGTGATAAAAATAGTGTGGAAAAGAGACGCCTGGTTTACGATACGAAGCAACGTGCTTTTGGCGAGGTTCGACGCGATATTTGCGTACTCATTCAGGTCAGCTTAATTCCACGAGGGACAACTCGAATGCCCCAGTCATCGAGCGGAATTTTGAATTTTATCAAACTTCCGGAATCGTCGAACCAGCCGTAGCGAACGAGGCAATATTTCGTGGTCGAACGTCGGGAATTCTTCATCCTCCGCGATGTTTCCGTTCGATTAGAAGGGTTTGCAGACGTCATCGTCGATTTTGGAATATATCATTCGGTAGACATCTATGTTCTTCGGAGAAATTGCTCGAGTCTCGTTGGGGAAATAAATTGTTTAGCTTTGACCTAACTTGAGCTATTCAAGGATCGCCACGTGGAGTGTGTAGAAACGTCAGGTTACTTGGAGAACCTAGGGGTAAAGTTTGTCTACCTTGGTGCACTGGAGAAAATAGCGAAGTTTCTTCCGGAACGTTCAGAATGTCTGAGCTGTACGCGGTAGATTTATTTCAGACGTCTACTTGCTTATTCGGTGGAGGATTTGAGAGCAGTTCGCACGACATACATATACACGTTAGAAGAGCTTTGGCGCGACCCTAACTCCTTGTTTTACATAATTTCTCACAGCCTTACTGTCTCTTTTTGTTCCTTTCCTTCTCCTGCGCTTGGAATTACACGTGCAGAATTTATGGCGGGAAATTGAAATTCAATCTTATTCTATAATTACAAAATAATTCGATGCGCGGGATTCACGGCAGACTTAATTTATATCCAGAACACGGGCTGATCAAAGTATTAACAAATGTCTTTAAATGACGTGCTTAGAGTACCCGATTACCACAGTGAAATTGATACTCGGGATCGATTATGCACGGCCATTAATCGTCGGTCTGTAAAGTTTACCGTTTTTATCTATCTCGGGAAACAGGTTCCCCTGTGGATCTTGTTTTTCACTTTTCTTTTTTATCTGTAGGTTCTTTTTAAAAAAATGAAAATCTAATTAAGAGACTTTTGTTGCACAAATTCTACGCTCGTGATTGATATCTTCCTCCTTGGTTAATTTGCCAGGAATCGTTGATCGTGCAAGGTAGATAGGGAGATAACGTATCGTTCGTGACACGCCACGATATGCACATTATCGCGGAATAATCGGACGTTGAGCGAAATTGGCAAACCGTCGTCAACTCGACAGTGATATATTAAATAACGATATATTAGATTGAAACTTGTACTCCAGTAATTATTAACATGCACGTTTCGCCAGGTGGACATTTTTCAGGCTTATCTCCATTGATTTGTTCCCCCTTTCTTTTTCTTTTTTTTTTTTTTACGAAGATCGATTTTCCAGTTGGCGCTGATTTATCGTCACGCGGAGAGATCGGCGAAACCGCTTTATCGATTTGTGCAACGGCGTGGAAGCACGGCGCTACCGAGCTTAATTCAATTTCTGATCGGGAATTACGGTTTTACACTGCTTCGATTATCCGTGTTAATTAAAAGGAGCTTCGGGTTACACATTTTTACAAATCTATTAATAACATCTTGATAAGAAGAATTCTTTACCAGTCAGCGACGAATATTCACGATACTCGTGGAAATAATCAAATTTACTAACTGATATTGCGTATGGTATAATAAATTCATTGACGTGTAGCATCCACGAAAAAGGAATGTCTGATTCCTGATTAATTGTGAAATTTCGTAGATTTCATCGAATTGTTTTCATTTATTTCACGATTTAAGCATAAGTAATTATTCAGTTTAACACTTTGAATGCCAGAGGGTCTTGGCGGTGCCAAGATTAGTAGAAGTATTTAATTTGAATAAATGGCAAAATTGCAAAATTTTCATCTAACGTATCACACGGCATATTTAAATACTTTTATCTCTAACTATTGACATATTATTCATGCATATCGCGATGTGCTGTATTCGAATAAAAAATTAATATATAACGCTCTAACCCAAATCCATCCGAAAACCATTGAAACGAGAAAGGCGTATCTCCATCCCCAGACTGACCCATACGCAAAAGAGATAAGCCTGGCAGCGCAGGTACACTCGAATCGAACACGATTTACCACGGTCGACCGCGGGTCCGAACGCAAACGATATGGCCATGAAAGCACGTGGCGAGGTCGGAGAACGAGGGGATTGGCCCGTTGGTTTTCCCCTACGCAAGCTCAGCTTGCGGCGATCCTCTTCTGTGAACCACCTAACCGAATCCAGTTCGCGTTCGACAACGCGACCCACGTCTCTCTCTCTCGTGTCTCAATCCTTTCCTACCGAAATTTCGCGATTCCTGTCACGAGACGCTAATCGAGACCCCCTCGAACGAGAGGAAAAAAAGTGTACAAAGTTCTGGTTCGAGGACACAGGTAGTTTCGACAGGCGTAACAGTGCACGTGATTCCAAGTGACAGCTGTGATTTAAGGGAAGAAAATCGATGTTGAGAAAAATTGTTATCGTTGTTTCGCTATTTTTTATTACTTCTTTTTTCAATTGCAATTGATGGTAAGAATTTTTTTGCGAAGTGAATTAAAACGTCACGGTGTAGAGAATCTTTATCGAACAAAAATAATTTTGTAGAATACGAGTAGGTGGTAAGTAGTTTCTTGCGAAGTGAATTAAAAAATCACGGTGTAGAGGATTTTTGTTGAAAGTAGATAATTTCGGGGGAGGAAATGGTGAATATTCGAGGGATAATAGAAAATGTTTGGGGAGTGTGAAAGAGAGGAGGATGGAAAGGAGGAAAGAGAATACAACGTGATGTCTCCTAGTATACTGTATCGTGTTTTAGATATTTTTATTCCAATCGAACAACACGTACCACGGTTGACCCCTTTCCACCGGAAACTGACTATTTTAGAGGATTTTTGCCGTGTGGTCCATGCACAACTCGGTGGGAAAATTTTTATTAAATTTCCCGTGTGAAAACACATCGGTTTTATTTTTTCTTTTTTATCAAAACACGCGAGGGAGAAAGTAAATCTATCGATTGGTCGACGAAAGTATGAAAAATAATGTTAAATAAACTGGAGAATTTCCGAATTTCAATTAAGCCGAATTTGTCTCCCTTTTTCGTTCGAACGAGGCAAACTAGCGACGCGACGATGCAATTCTGAGAAAAGTCATCCGGAATTGAATAGCTTTAAATCATTCGAATCGTTTCATTGTCACGGTTCGTTTGGCTGTCGAAAATTTGCGCGCCCTCCGCGTTGGCAATTCTCCTGTACGTATGATATATTCAGGAACTTTTACTTTCGGTTGCTCGTAGATTCACGTTCGACTCAATTACAGCGGGACAGGAATATGTTTACACATTCGGCTCTTTACTTAACTCACCCTTGCCTCTTTGCTCTTGTTTGCAGAGCTTTTACTGTAATTCAACGGAGAACAGAGCTTCCTGTGACCTCGATACGCATGTATTCAGACTTCAATGCGTGAGATAGGATAGTCTTGGCTTTGTCGCGTAGTCACGTCGATACTTTTTTTTATACAGTATATATTTTGACATTTTGCTCGTTAAATGTTTGTATTCGATGAATTTACGCGAGGAATAAAATAAATGTATCAACACGTTCATAAACACTAAATTTAAATACTCATCTTAATCGTTCAAAAAAGTGACAAATGATCTTGTTCCTTTTTTCGGATGAGAAATTTCCACGGGAAAAATGAATGAAATAACTTTATTTATGAGGTAACTTAACACTCTTGATTTAATTGTTTCTGCGAAAATTTAAGCACAGAATTCTTTCGACACCAAAGATCAAAGCGTTCTGAGTCTTATTTAGGTCAACAGACAGTGAAGGTGTTAAAAATTTATACTGCTCAGAAGGTTCAAATTTTGTACTATTCTTTTCTATTTAAATAATTGTAGATTTTATTGCAAATCGAACTTCGACGTGTCTGCAAATGTTGTACATTGTTTCCCTCGTTATTTGGAAAGAAGGTAACGAAATATGTGACGAGAAACAGTATTATTTCAGCTCTTCAATTACATTCAACGAGTAGAAAGATAGCAGGCTGCGAGAGGAGCATTAGTCGCGAACTCAGTTTTGTTTTGAAGTGGAACTTCCGACTCGGTTTAAAGGAAGTCCTCCCGCGAAAGTTTCCAACTAAAAGAATAGAAAGGACACTCGGTTCGCCAACTTTATCTGCGTGGCCACCTTCCATCTGCCAGAAGGTATGGGGTTTAATCTTCAACGTGA
>NW_017100653.1:39759-44482 GCF_001263275.1 Habropoda laboriosa | reverse complement strand
GGTAAATTTTTTAAAAAATCAGAATCACCTGTTTTTTTAAATAATTTCCACAATTACAGTTTATCTATCGAGTTTGTAAGATTTGATTTTAAGTATACAGATTAGCTGAAATAATATATCTTTCCACGCGAGTAGTCTGATAACGATGAATCTTCTATGGAAGAAATTTTTCAAATAACTTTATTTATGGGGTAATTTTCAAACCGGTGACTTATCGACCTTTCCTCCTTTATCATCGTCCTCATCTGTCCCTCGAGTATTAAGAATCTCGAATTTATTTCGAAACTTATATATTTTATGGACCATCCAGCATCAAGAACAGAAAACGAAAAAGTGCTGTAAAACATGTCGATAAAGGATCGAAATACTTCACGATAGTATCTTCTTCGGATAAATAAACTTCGTACTCTTGTACATTTCGCAAACACTCGAGCAAATACGGAAATAAATCTCTGATATTTCAGTGGAAACATCGTGATTTTATAGACTGCAGATTCTTTGAAAATTAGATAAATTTGTAGACGTGAAATTAAACGACAGTGATTGAGTTTATTTTAAAAATAGTCAAAATGTGGAGTAAAAGGTAGTTGATAAAAATGGTCAGTGCATCTCGATGAGGAAAATCAAGGTATGAAGACTCGAGATTGCAACGAAGGGGATATCGTCCTCAGTCCCGCTTACGAGGACAGCGGAGTAGCGACTTCCGGTGAGCTAGGTGAACATTCCTTCTCGGGAGAATGCGAGGGAATAGGTTGTCTGCAGGAACCGGAAAGTCCACAGGGATTCGAAGAAGACGAAAATCGAGATCCTAGGTCAGATCTTTTGCGTTCCATTTAAAATAGTCCTTGGACGATAATTAATTCAACGATCGAATGTCCTTCGAGGGACTAATTTTTTTCTTAAAATTTCGCTGACTTTTGGGAAAATTCGTCCTCTCTTTAGTCCTTAATGAAACAGAAATTTTTCTTATCACTTTTACGAATTTTACATATATTTTCAGCTGAGATTTTTACCGGTTATAATTAATAAATTAAAATCGGTAGATTTGAAGATTTTAAAGACAGTAGATTAGATTTCCTAAGATTGAATTAAACTTCTTTATTTATTTTTACCAATTATAATTAATAAATAAAAATCGGTAAATATTGATCCTAAGATCAAATGAAATTTCTTCGTTTTCTCATTGATACGTACGATAGATTTTTGGTGTATCGGTGATTAAATAAATATCAAGTCGAAGGAAAACCACGAGTGGCAAGGATAAAATGAAATGTGCCGACAGTTTTCTTATTATAGCTGCTTTTTACACGCTGTAGATACATCGCGCGATGTACCATAAGACAGCATTACTACCCGGAGAGTGGTTGGGGGTGGGTGGTAGTGGTAACCGGCGTTATGGTGCAAATTCTTGCTACGGGAATTCACGGGGCTGTCGGAGCCTGGCTGCTGTTGGAGGGAACGAAACGGTATCGTCAACCTGTTTTCAACGTAGGTACGATATACGAGGATTAGCGATCCTATTTTCTAATTTCAATATTTGACTGTGTGCTCAACTTCACCGCGGTGAAATCGCTTAATCAAATCTGCACACGCCAACGTGATATTTCATAAAATACGCTTGACACGCCTTGAATTAATATATCAAATCTGCTGGAAATATAATCTTTTAGTTTTTTAAACGTCGATATAATTTTTAGAAATTTTTAATACTGTCTCTAGAAAATTGATCGAATACTTTTTCCACGACACACTTGAAAAGCTCAAAATTGCAACGCGGAGGTAAAAATTGTACGAAGACTGAATACTTAATTTAGTAAATATTAAATATAAAGGAATAGATAATGAAAATTCACTGCCTTGGGATTGATAGGATTAAACCAAACTATCAAGGAACAAAAAATTCGTAATAGAATTTCATGTAACATAAATGGTACCACCACGCAGAGCAGCATATTCGAAAATTCAAATTTGCGGAAGAACCACCTGTCCTAATTCATCGCACGTTCCTAAATCATCGCTCCGCACACCGTGCATCTTTGATATCAACTTGTTATATCTAAACACGCGGGAAGAATACAAATGTGACGAATGTATCCCCCTGTTCTCGGACGAAACTCGGAAATTTATCGCGACCAGCCAGTGCCGAAGAAAGGAACTCACGAAGTTGAACTCGAGACGACCGGGACCTTGACAGCAAGAAAGAAAAGAACCTCGAGGATATAATATAGTTTGAATATTTCATACAGCGAGGAGAAAAGAAACGATTGCTCCACAGCTGAAACGATAACTATAACCATTCCCGAAAACGTATCGAGCGTTGTTAGGTTAAAAGTTCGAGCCGACTCGTTATTATTCACGTAACAGCCCCGAAAACTGGTACCACGGCCGTTTCGCGTTATTGTCCTTCTCGTAAAACCGACTTCGTCTCATCTGACTTATTTTTTTCGCTCTAGCCCCGCCTCCTCCGCCTCACCCTTTGTCGTAGAGGTCCTTTTGTAATACGCTCTAGCTCGAGTCGTTAACGAACTCCACTTTCCCTTCCTGTTCTCCATTTTGCGAGCGTCGTTGTTTAGACGCGGAGTACGTTCTTTGAACGGTCTGGGGTTTCCTGTAATGATGATGAAAAAGAGACAGGCAGTCTCCTTTTTGGGGGTTAAGTCGCTAGTTTCGACCAGCTGCGAGTGAAAAATGATACTAGGAAATTGATTAATTTTTAATTAAATGGAAAGTACGTGAATTGGGTACTGAGTGAAATTTTAATTGAGAGAATTATGAATGAAGGGTGTTATTGCCATTAGAAAAAATGATTCAGAAAAATTTCACTGGTTCAGAAATTGACACCAATAAATGCTCAAATTAAGTTAAGTTCACTAGTTCAGAACCCTTGTAAATTTAATAAATATAAATATCAAAGTGTAGAATTTCTTTAAATACTGAAATACCTTCACCCCTAATCAGACTATCTTTTATTCTCGAGCATCAGTTCGATCGACCCGTAAAGGCTCGAATAAAACAGCGAGGAGCACGAGGAGAAAATCGTGGAATCGTTTGATCGTTTCAGAGGACGAATAACCACTGCATAGGTCTTTGATTATACATGTTATACATAGTGGAATCTCGTTCGTGAGAGTCGAGCATCCCGTTTAGATAGAGTCGCTGTGAAAACGGTCTTACGATCCTGTGTGGGTCGTTGACCTCCTCTTTTGCCAATTCACTCTCCCTCTCGTTCGTTTCCTGCTTCAAAGGAAGGCGATATTCAAGGGTTTTCGTAGGATTTTCGATAAAGTATCCTGATCCTGACCGATGACAAGGGTGGAAAGGAAGCACGAAAGGGGAAGCGGTATACAGAGTGTCCCGTAACTCCTCGAACACCCGGGGGTTGCTGGGGTGACTCTGAACAACTTTTTCCTTTACCAAAATGTTGTTTGAAGCTTCACTTTTTAATTGTTAACGAAAAACACTGGCCAATCAGAGCGCGCGTAGTCCCCGCGCTCAGGGACGAAGAACAGGCTCATCCGCGCGCGATAGAACAAATGCGTACGCGTGACTTCTCGGTTATCATCGTCGTGTCGCTGTCAAAAAAATTTGACTTTGCACCGATATTTTTATAAAGCTTAGAGAAATGGTTTTTCGCCGTCACACAGTGTTTCGCGTATATGGGCCTTCTAAGCTAATCAATTTTCGACCTAAGTCCTCTAATACTTTTTTGAAGAGAATTCTCATATGCATTGATTGGTACATAAAAAAAAATGTTTTCATTAAAAAAATTGTAGTGATCTTTACTTTTTATTGAATAAAAGTTTTTTTTTTGTAAATTTTTACTAACGCAATTTGTGATCAACTGATTATAATTTTAATTTCGATTTATCACGACTTGTCACACCATGTCACTTTTGCCGTCTAATATTGCACAAGGCAAAGAAAAGACAGAGATTAAGTGAAACAAAGCATTTCCTTCGAATAAGTTAATTGGGGAAAGCGGGACCTTTGACACGAAGCTATCATGCTCCAACTGTTCCAGCGAGATTAATAGCAGGACCTTTTTGTCACTCGTGTAACTCTGTGTCTCCCTAACTAAGCCATAAAAAAAATGACTCAGTTAGGTGACTGATAAATTCCTATCTTACGAAAGTTCTCTTACTTCTTGTCAATCTTCCTTCAAAAAAATCTACATACTCCAGCTTTCAAGAAAACTCTCTTCCAATCAAAAACCAAACTTTCCTCAAAATCCCCAGATTCAAAGAACCCACTTCAAGCTTCAATTAAACACTCGAAAAAAGTCTCCGAAAGAGTCGCACAATTCGTTTACTCGTAAGAACTCACTCGAGAATTCAGCATCTCGAGAGATTATCAAGGAGAGCTATTGAATCAAAGTCGCTGGAACAAACACCGGTCCAGTATCCCGATGGAGACTGCACCGTCGCAAGATTAATAACCGTTCTTTTTATCCTTCGAATTCCCCTTTGTCTCTGGGAGAGAGCCGTTCCTATCTCTGCGATGGACACCGTTCTCCGGCTGGTTGATCGATGGAGCCGGCTCGGAGAGCATCCGCGACTTGGATCGCGCGGGGGAACAGCGAAAATTAATTAAACGGACGAGCAAGAGTGCCGCTAATCGCTCGGCCTACCTGCTAGTCGCGCCTGTAATTAAAACGGTCTTAACCTCGATCGCTAGTCAACTTCTGTTTAGCGAGGCGGTCCTTTAAGAAGACCGATCGGTCGTA
>NW_017100653.1:6679-39716 GCF_001263275.1 Habropoda laboriosa | reverse complement strand
GCGATCTCCACTGGGAAAGCATTCGAGGCGACGATGAAAGTGGCCGCCGGTGTTGCTTGTGTCTCGAAGCGGAATCGATTTATCATCTCCATCTTCGAACGGTGATACGAATTGAAGGGAAGAGGCGGTGGAAACACGGTGACTAGCACGAAATAGCGAGCGACGGAGATCGATCATTGCGATGGTTTCGATTCTAATTGAGGGGAACCGCGAGAACGTAAAGCGTTTATTATGATTGCAAACCGCGGACGTGAAATATGGCCGCCCGAGATTGAACGTCCAGCGATGAAACTCGACGAGGGAATAGCATACGGAACGCATCAATCGTTGGTATATCGAACGGTGGAAATGAAGCTTGAGGGAATTTGAATATCAATGAACTGAAACAGCGTGGAATGTACTGTCGACGTGTTTCAACAGTTGAGTTATATTGTCCTGTTTTCCTTTGATATTGAAATTCTTTTTAGATACGCAGGAAGAAATTTTGCATTCTTTATTTTATAGAATTTTGTACTTTTCATGCTTGTGTATTAAGGCAGAGGTTTTATTGTGATTTTCTTCGTTTAGTTCCTTTTTGCAAGGACGTTTAATTAAATCCTATCGATATCTCAGTCGCTAATTCCTCTCATCAATCAGGAGAAGACGGTGCTTCTTAAATCTGTCAATCCGAACGAGAAGGGGATGGAGATGAAAACTGCAGGCCTCGTCGATCAGATTGCACGAATGGGGAATTTTGCAAAGTAGAACTTGGAGAGGTTTAGAAGAGAGCAAAATTTAAATAAATTTTCGTTTGGGAAATAGAAAGACGATCGGATAAGATAAACACGTAGGAGCGACGGAATAGGAATAACGAAGTGAAGGAAAATATGGTAGACGAAATGAAAGACAGGCGTTGGTTAAATGTTGAAACCGAAGATAACACGAAAATTCCATTTTTCTACCATCGTCACCGCCAACTTTTTTGCAAATCTGCCTTGGAATATTGTAAATTACACTTAACACTGTGCCCTATTTTCGATTTGAATTTCAATAGACGAATAACAAAATCTTATTTAGAGATAAGAATCCTTTTAAATTTTAAATCCCACTGCTGCACCGAGTGAGATAAAAAAGGATCACGAAAAGCGATATTGTAATCGTGAATATTTAAAATTCGTATTTATAACGAATAAAAAGTTCGCTGAAACTCCTTTATTCGCAATATACTTTTGAACCTGTTCATAACACCTTTGTAAAACTAGTATTCTAAGTACGTAACAATTGTACAAGTCTTTAGTCTCCTTATCGGAAGATAAATAAAGAGAAACAGCGGCCAACGATCGAAAAGAAACGATTAAAAGAGTTTTACTTCTTTATAGGGTGGCTCGGAGCAATGTCGACGGGAGTGGCTCTACTAGTTTCGCCTGTAACAATAGCGTTTTGTCGAAGAAAAAGTACAAGACTCACCGCGGTTTTGGGTGGCCTCGTTACAGCACTCGGCTGCCTTTTCACTTCTTTCGCCTCGCAGTTCCACCAATTGTTCTTCAGCTACGGCACCGTTGTTGGTGAGTCACTGCAAAAAATATATAAGGCGATACATTACGGGAATTCATTTTCGTTCAATCTCTGTTCGCAGAGAAAAGGAAGATATATTGAATTTCTTTTCAATTTATAAAACATCGTTTATCTTCTTCCTCCGAAGCAATTATGACTCGACTTTCACAACTTTTCATACGTCACTTTCACCCCTCGGAAAAGCTTTAAAGGAGAATACGATTTCCTGGAATAATTCTTTGAAGGAGAAGTTCAGTTTTGGGGAGAAATATTGAGGGATTAGGATAACGACGTGTTCATGAACCGTGTTTAATTACTTTACGCAGGCATAGGGGTTGGCATGACGAGAGACTGCAGCACGCTAATGGTGGCGCAATATTTCAAAAGAAGGAGAGAGTTGGTCGAGATTTTCATCGTGTCCGGAAGTGGCCTTGGTATAGCTGTTATGTCGGCCTTCATAAAGGGAATGATTAGGTAATGTGTCGTAAATCGTGGAAAGCTGAACTTTCTCGAAGTTAAAATTTCACTGCGTGATCAGCAGAATGCGAATTTTTATGCATTTATAGGAAATTTAAAGGTACGAAATTGTAGACAATGCAAGTAATATGAAAATATATCCAAATTATAGTGTTTTCTTTTAATATCTCGTAGGAGAAATAATTTTCTACCGAATTTCTACCTTTTTTGCTACATTCTCAAAAATATAAATTTGCATAAAATCCGCAGTCTAATGGTCAGTAATATTTTTCAAAATTAAGTAATGTGGAGCAAAAATAGCCTAGAATAAATAAAAAAAAAATTGAATCTGCGTAACAAAAATTCTTAAATTAAGGAAAACTTGGAAATATTTATATTCCGATTTCAGTAAAATTGGCTGGCGTTTGGGCCTTCAAGCGGTAACCGGTGTAGTTTTCCTCACATTCATCCTGGGTACCTTCTATCGAAGCGCATCCCTGTATCATCCTCAACGCAGAGCCATTTTACACTTGAAAAATCAGAAGCGCAAGATCAAAGACAAGAACAAAACCGACGACAGGCCACCGTTCTTCGACTTCAGCACGCTGAAGAGCAAAACCGTAAGGATACTACTGGTGTCCACTGGAATATCTGCCTTCGGGATCAACACACCGATATTTTACTTGGTAAAACGCACAATGAGACACGGAAACATTTGCATACACTATCATCCTTTACTCTTCAAAATAAACCTATCTACCCTTAAAAATTGCACTAACTTATTAAATCAGTGCTTGAGTACTTTCGATATTCTAAACGACACACTTAATACCTGTCATACTCTAGCAACATTTTTTCAGAGCAGTATCCACTCGTTATCTGAAGTGTGACAAAAGATAAGGAACAGTGGCAAAAAATACTTCGATTAACATCAAGCACATGAGTTATCCAATATTAATAAATACACTTAACGATAAAGAGCGAAATTACTTAGGCACCGGCTTGATAATCCGTTCCAGACGCGCATTAACTTCATGTGTACAGTTTTAAGACGAGAGAATCGTCGATTAAAATTCCCTCGAATCCGCTGCATTCTTCAAAGATGTTTATCGCGCTATAGGCACATCAGGCAGAAGAAGAAGGCCTCGGAGACACGGTGGTCCTGCTCCAGGCTTATCTCGGTCTTGCCTGGACCCTCGGTTGCGTGGCCTTTGGTCTTTTGGTTGTGCATCGCAGCGTCGAATGCAGGATAGCCCGTCAGTATCTCACACAAGCGGCTGTATTTGTATGCGGATTGTGCATCTTGGCCCTCACCGCTGTTCAAGGAAATTACCACGGATATGTGCTGTTCGCCTGGATTTATGGTAGGAAACTGTCCTTTAAAAAACTGATATTCTCCGGTGAAACGTACGTTCAACATCTGTGCAAATTGCACACCTTATCTGATTCGAATCGCAATCCCTCAATTTCTCTTATTTTAATTCAACCGCAAGTTGTGCGATGTGTACTCAAGTTAAACTGTGAATGCAACGAGATAATTGTAATTTATAGGTATCTTCTGCGGTGGTTATCACTATAGCCTGAAAATGTACACGTACGAAAGAGTGAGAGCGAGGAACTTCGCGAGAACCTGGGGTTTCGTGCAGTGTTCTCAAGCTATACCGATAGCAATCGGAGTTCCAATTTCGGGTAAGCAAGACTCGGTGGAGAGATATTTTAGGAGAAATATCGAAATATCGTCGCGTGTTCTGTTTCTAGGGTACATGAACGTCGGGTGCGGTGGAAAAGCCGGTTACTATTTCAGCTCGACCTGCGTTCTCGTAGGCAGTTTCACTCTGTTCTTCATAGACTTGCACAGAAGAAATTTGTCGAGGCACAAGCACGTCAGGTCTAACGGAACCAAGCATCTCTGCGTCTCAGACAGTTGCCCGCAACGAAGGAAATTGTCGTTCAGTCAGGAGCCAGAGAACGACGGTCCTCATGTGACTGCTGCTGGAGCTGCTGCTGCTGCTCTTGTGCTTGGCGCAGAAATTGCACCGACTCCAGGTAAATTGTAGTCTAAATCGTAAATCACGAATTTTTTGAATTACAATTTCTTAAAAAAAAAAAAGAAGAGAATATAACTTAACCTCTGAAGTTTAAATTCTCATTTATGGGATCACGAAAGCCTCAAAATCCTGATTGAAATTTCCTCTCGCAAACATGTACTACAAATAGCTACCGAATGAAAGTATTCTCCGGCGTAAAAAGGACGAATGAAACAAAATTGAAACGATGATAAATTCGACGTTGTAGGTGAAATGATCGATGCACTGGCCCCAGAGAAACCCGAGCTGACGTGCATTTCCGAGGAGGGAATCGCAGACATGGATCTTCCCGACAACGTTCTCGAGGACTTCGATTACATCGGTGACTGCATAACCTCGTGCAACAAGGTCGAGAATTATCTGATGCTGTCGGAGTTCGAGAACAATTTGATCGCTGAAATACCGATCATCACGGATCGCCGAGGTCGAAGGTGGTCCCTGGCACGTTCGAAGGGCGGTCAATCGAATTTCGATCGACCCGCCTCCCTTCAATCGACAAACGACGAGGCCAATTCCAAGCCTAAATGGCACGTGACGAATGTGCCTCCTAATAACAGGGTGATCACGGTGATCGACGAAGCGAGCGCGTAACTTCGCGATCATATAGATCACAGTTGAACAGATCAAAGGGGGCTGTTAACCCCTTTTTCAAAAAAAAAGTTTCCCAACTAAACTGTACTCGAGATATTTTTTTTAATGTCGCACTCTAACTTTTTGTACATACGAGATTGTCGAGAACTGCTTCGATTATGTAAAAAAAAAAAAGAAGAAGAAATTCTCTCAGTTAATTTACACTCGCATACATAAGTTGAAGCTGTGAAGAAACGTAGACGCTGGAAGAATGGATATTTTATCAATTTTTGGTAAGGATCGATCGATTGCAATAGTACAAAAAAAAAAAAAAAAGAAAAATGAAGTATATTGTCGTACAATTAATATACAGTATGAATCGAAAGATCTAAGGTTTAATTAGAAGGAATACGAAGGTTGATTTTTCTCGTTATCGCGCTGCCTTTAAACGTCAGACTCGTTTGTTCCTCGTTTTTCATTTAACGTATACACCGTTAGAGATCGTATTAGCGATAGTTTGCGAACAGTGGCACGCTAATCTGGACAACGTTGAAACTGTCCCCGAAAGGCGGAATAAGGGATTCCGGTAAAGGGTCGCTTAATTCGCGGTGCAATTAAGGACAATAACGTCGGCTTTCGACGAGAGGAACCACGGAAACGTTCCGTCCACATGGGTATAACCTCGACTCGCGTCGACGTCTTTGTTTTAAGCTTCGTGCTAGTTCACTGCCACACGCGTAGTAGATGCGCGAATTGAATTGAACGATCCTTCGTTGATGATCACGCGAAATTCACGAAGTAACGAATCTTCTTCTCGTTGAAAATAGAAACAAGTAAAGTCAAAGGAAAAGAAACAAAAATCTACGAATCGCAGATTTGACCATTATTTTTCTAAAAAACTTTTATTGACATTCTAAACGAAAGACTGGAACACACGAAACTACATACTGGAACGCTTTCTAATCGCTACGAGGAAGCACACACACGCGCAACAGAAGATCGTTTGATTCATATCGATGTAAAAGAATCGCGACATTTAGAGTCTTCTTCGAGAAGAGAAAAAAAAAAAAACAAGAAGAAATAAACTGCTTACACGTAGGCAAAATGCTAGCTAAAGATATTGAAACTAGTCGAATCGAAATGCTCGTATGCAGCTATAAATGGTAAAATTAGTGTAACGATACGAACAGATATTGTAGCCAGATGGAAGAGATTTATCCTTTGTACCGTGTCGTTCGAAACATTCTGAGAGACAAGCTTTTTTTCCACGTACAAAATTTCTCTCTCTCTCTCCCTCTATGATCGAGCGTGTCGCGAGCGGTACACGCGCGAAGAGATAAAGAAGAAGAAAAAAGAAGAACTATTTATTTATCAAACTATTTATATTAGAATTATACATACGCATGTCATGTACATACACACACACACATACACACTGGTATATACGTGGTAATAAGCGTATAAACATGCGTGTGTGCTATTGTAACGTAGAATTAATGTTAAGGTGCTCCGAGATAGGCGATTAAGAAGAATTACGAAACCGATCGAATAAACAGAAGAAAGACGAAATTTATATAGAGAAACCAGACTGGTGTTACGAGAAACTGTCATATTTTGCCGTTTAGTAGCAACATTTTTTCGTATTCGAGATTTGATTTGAAGATGATTAGATGCAAGATTTAAAAATACTGCCTGACAAGGATTTTCAAAACCGGGAACCAGTTGTATATTGTTTCGGAATAAAATTCTACAGAAAGAAATTCAGTAATAGATATATTGAATTACGTTTATCGTATTATTGTTATCGCGACGATAACGCAAGGCTGCTAGTCGACTATGTTGCACAAACAACACAAAGAACAATAATAGAAGAATTTGTTACACGAAACACAGCAAGACGAAGAAACAACACCGAACGAACTGCCTACATTGTAATATTGTAACGTTGTTAATACAAAGACGTGATTTTACCAAGTACCTCGTTGTTTCTTTCTTCCATGCAGATATAATTTTTTTCAAAAAAGAAAAAATTCATTATTACAAGTAGGGTGTGTTTAAGATTCTTCTGGCTCAATTATGCTTTCCTTCGTTAACCCACTTTGCTTGCATCCCTCGAGAAATGAACTTCTTCGAGCTGAGATAACATTTGCAAAGGTGCTTCTGCCTTGTGCAATGCTTCGTTCTAAGTGAATGAAAGGTAGATATAGAAGAGAGATTTCATTGGTTGGTTGAAGTGAAATTTATCCTCTTTGCAGTCACGTGATCGCAACAGTGTGTGTATCAAAGGAAGATCAATAGTATCGCCGAATGTTCCATTACCGACCGAGTACATAAAGCCGCTAATGCAATTTTAATTACGAATTCTTGGTATGTAACTACCGAACGTTCGTTACGCACGTTGGCATGCGACAATTATCGAGCGCGGCTCAGCGTGAGCTAGCAATACTTTATCGATAAATTCTAATTCGCCTTAGTCACGATCTGACCGTGCCGCAGATGTAAACTTCCACAGATAAATTGCGCGATTTATAACCCGACGATTGCTATTTTCTTATCATCGGACATGCACGATTTGTCTACCCCCGTGGTAAACTCTATAAATGAAAGCTTCGAATAATCGTAATCGTGATGTTCAATGAGATATTCGTGATATTTTTTAATAAATGAAATCTCTGAAAACGAAGGTGACTTGCATAGATCGTTATCGTTATATCCAAAGTGATACTCGTGATTTTTCTGATCGTATCGAAATCACAATTGTTGCAATTTTAATATTCATGATACTGTTTAGTAAATAAAATCTCTGAAAACGGTTATCGTTATATCAAACGTAGTACTCACAATTTTTCTGATTATATCGAAATCATAATTGTGCAACTTTAATATTCGTGATATTTTTAATAAAGGAAATCTCTGAAAACGCAGGTGACTTGCATAAATCGTTATCGTTACATCGAACGTAACATTCGTGATTTTCTTGATCGCACGATAAATGATAAATGATAAAGAAGATTATTCTAAATTTATTCGAGAAACGTTGGAACAGTATTTCATATAATTTCACACGTTGATTAAAATTTGAAAAATATGGAATATGTAATTAATTAATTATACCTCAGAACTGTAACACTTTTGGAAATCCCAAGTGATTTCTGTTAGAAAGGCACACCGTGTGCACGAGAATACAAGGAACTTGATTGAGAATGGGATCAAACGGTGTGTTAATTGCTGTGCAACGCAATCGTGTGCGTTAATAAGTGATCGACAGGTTGCCCAGGGCAAGAGGTATGTCAGCAGAGCTGACGAACAGTCGCTTCAAGGCGCCCCATGACGTAGCCCCAGCCACCGAATTGCGTAGAAAAACGATACCAACGACCTGATCTTATCGTCGAGGTAAGGTGTTAGATTTCTCTGAAAAGGCAAATTTGCATTCTCCAAACTAAACTTTTGATCTTTCTCTCTGAAAAATAGCCTGTGCGTAATTCTCGCGAATATTTGAGAGGCAATCGATTCAAAAGTGACGGCAGTCTAATTAATTTTATCTAACAGAAGGTAATTAGTAAGAATTTTAAATTTTTTAATTTTTCAATTTAAGACAAAAATTAGGAATTCACGTTTTTCTTATCGTTTCAAGATTTCAAGCTTTTTCTTTCTGTTTCCTTTATTTTCTTTTTTCTTCAGGCGTACCATTGCTTATGCAGTGATTGTTAAAATTGTGTCTAATCGTGAAGATCAAGATACGAGGAATTCGATAATATTATTCGATAAGAGAAACGTCATTTTTCAGCGCTCAGAAACGAACAAGTGCCAGGATGCCCTACGGGAAACTCCACGTTCTACCTTTGAGCCTTTTTATCCTGATCCCAGTGACGTTCCTAATTACGTAAGTCTATCAAGTCGAGGACATTTTCTATTTTCTTTCGCACTATGTAGAGTAGCTTAAAAAATCGATTATCTTCTTTCGCTTAATTCCTTTCCAACATCTTAAAACTACACCGATCGACACAGTATTGGACCTGTTAAAATTTAGTCGCGATCGGAAAAATCTTTCAAACTTTTTTACGTCTCGATTTCAGAATAAAATCGAAAGTAAAATAATTTAGGAGAATTCGCTTATTCGTTCAAGAATTTGTCGATAGTAACGAAAGAAGCGAATGCGTCGAAACAATGGTCACCTGTTCGAGGTGAAAATGAAACCATAATCGAAACGCGGAGGATTAATGTTCATCGCACAGTTTATAATCGATCAAGGCTATGGTATCGGAAACAACGACAGCAGTGCATTCTGTTTCTGACGACATGATGTAAATTGCGATTAGTTTGATTCATTATGCTCGGTTGTGTACGCCTCGCGAGAAACATTGTTCTGTAAATAAGACTGCGTTCAATCGTGGACGAGTGGTTCAATGATTTACGGCATCGAAAAGTAACGTGTTCTTTTGTCAAGGAAGAATTATGGCGAGTGTTAAACTGGTTCTATTATAATACCTTGCGTTGCTCTTGCGTAATCGAGCGATATAAAAATAAGCAATCGCTATTACCTACTTAATAGCTTCCATCAACAAACAAACTCGCTTCGTTTAACAGAAAAAAAAAGTAATTATCGCCTGCAACCTGTTGCGTTTAATTATTTAATCATTAGAACTGTGCAAAAGTGTCCAGCTTGTAAATCTAACTAAAAGTAATAGACACTGTATATTCTTGTTTAAATTTTCACTGTTGACATTTATGATAATACTACTTTGGAAGTGACGTAGTGTAAAGTTGTTTAATAAAAATATATTTATTCCAATCCGATAACGCTTAACCTAATTTTGAAGTGTAGGCGACGCGAGTCTACGACAAAAAGCCTCGTGCCTTTTTTCGGGGCTCCCTTAAGTCGCCCCTTTTCCCTGGAAAAGTCCCAGGAAGTTGGGGCGCAATACTCTTGTCCTCGAGGACGAAGAAACTCGGAGATGTTTAGAAAACCATCTCTCGATTCTCCGCCTCGAGGGTCAAGAGTCGCCAGGCCTAAGTGCGTGGCCCCCCGTAGCGGTCGCCACACTATAATTAATTGAATATTGTGAATATTATTAGGGCATTCCTTAGTTCGTCTCGAATTTTATAATTTCGATCGATATTTCCTATTGTTTTTGTAAAAAAAACAAATATTATAATATTATATTTTTTTATCATGTCGTCGCTATAGAATTTCCTCGGATTTCCATTAAAATATATAATACGATATAATACGATGCAAAATGTTGCAATAACATTTGCAAGTTGAACAAAGAATAAATACGAATCCAATCGAAAGTGTTTTTCCACCAAAATGTATCGAACTTTGCGCAATCTTAGCACTGAGACAGCGTTGTGCACGCTTTAAAAATGCATCTCTCAAATTCCTCGCATTTCAGGTACACTATATCCGTGCAATGGGACCATGTGGTGCCAGGATTCCCATACATATCGGAAACGGGTACCCTGTCTCCGGAATCGTGTATATTTGCTCAGTTTCTTAACATAGCAGCGTTACTCCGTAAATGTCGACCAGTTTTCACATTGAAACACACCATACAGGCGTTTCGTCGAGCTAATGGCAAACCGCGTGTATTTTAGTCGCCTGTTGCGTGTACATCAGACATCGACAAGTTTCCCAATGGCAGTTGGAAAGGGGCAACGATCTCGTTAGCAGAAGAATCGTTGTTGTGACGGCTTGGTCTGGCGCTTTAGCCTGCTTCGGCCTCGATATTCTTGCCAATTTTCAAGAGGCCCGCGTAGTCGCGGCTCACATGATCGGAGCTATGACATGTTTCTCCGCTGGAACCGTGTATTTTTGCCTTCAGGTACAGTGCATCTCGTAATAATTATTTAACGCCGTTTCGTATCACGCGAATCAGCGGTGACTCGTTGAAATTCGAAGTACCATTTTTATTGCGTAGATAAAGATACTTTTGGTGTACAAAAAAGTGCAAAAGGAGAATAGAGTATCGTAAATACGCCAAATTAAATACTCTAATACATTTTCACTCTATTCCGACGAACGTGTGAAAAATTTAAAAACAAAAATGTCTCTTTTCACCCGCACTAAATTTTCGGTAATTATTTCCTGAATTTTTTCACACGTAAAATGAATATTAAAATAGAAAAATTCGAGGAATTTTATATGTAATTAATTCGACATTTTGCAGACGTATTTGAGTCACAAAATGATACCAGCAGTAAACGGCAGAATCGTGGTTTACATTCGCGTGGCTCTTTCAGTAATGACGTTAATTTTAACTGTAGCCACGATCATACCCGGCTACATTTCAATGTTAGAATTTCAAGGTAACGTTTTCCCATTACTCTTATCAGCGACACATGTAAATAGACGTCGATGCAATAATCCGTTTTCTACGTTTCAGGTAACGATTACAAGAAATGGTTGCCAACCGATGGTGGCTGGGGCTGGCACGTCGCTAGTGCCATTTCTGAATGGGTTCTAGCGATTGTCTATTGCGCTTTCCTTCTCACATTCGTACCAGAGTTTCGATTAATCAACTTCGAGGATCCTGTGGTCACGGTATTTCCTCCTCGTGTCGTCATCTCTCTTAATAACTAGAAACACTCGTCGCTCTTTAGATCTTTCTATAATAGATCTTCAAGCCTCTCCCCGGTCGTATCTTAAAATTGCAAACAACCGATAATCAATATTCGACGAATCTCAATCGAAGTAAAAATGAAAACAACGTTAAATCAATTTCGTATTGATCTTCGAATCCTCTTTTTTTCCAGCTGATATATCTAGACAAGGATCAAGGCGCGATACTGTCGCACAAGTTGAACCAGCAAGTTCAAGGCTCCTAAAGGCACCTGGAATATTCGAACGCCAAAAGCGTCAGTTACTCGGAGGGTTAAGTATCAAATCATGTTCCTCTTAAAAAGCTCATTTAAAACTAATTTCAACTAGTTGCAATTTATTTGAATTACTTGGTCAATTGGCCATGCCTTCCGCGCGTTACATATTCCGTACCATTCGCGCGGCGTACATTCTGTTTGCTTTTGTCCGCTGTTATCCAGCAATTTCTCCATTATCTCTCAAACGGACCGCGTTATCACGATTCACACTTCCGTGGCCGACAGATGCCGACGTTTCTTTATTCTTCGACTCGATAAAACGCGCCACGTGAGATTCGTAATCTCCGATAAAGCTGGATCGACTTAACGCAGGAGTGTCGGTCGTTTCCGCAAAAAAGAGAAAAAAATGTAACGTCCCCGAATCAACGTTGAAACTTGTGATCGCCTGTAATCGTTTCCCTCACCTGACGACACTCACAACACCTGTTTACCAATGATAATCGTACATTCGCGTGTACTTACTCGTCGAACGAACGTGATTTATCTTTCTCTCTGTTCGACCGAATCGAGGTTCTGTGTATTCGAGCGATGCAAGAGGAGACTCTTGCCCCCGAAACTAGTTTCTCGCGGCTAAAGTTCAAGGATGTTAACCGACAATCCTGGCGTCGCCGATTGCCACTCGACACTCGTGTCTTTCTAACCAAATTCGAAAGTCCTCGCGAAACCTGGTAAATTATATCCAAAAAAAAAAAAGAAGAAGATATCCTAAACGTCTCTCGCGACTTGGATGAAGAATAGCAAGAAGCCAATATTTCTCGAGCAAAGAAGCCTGTCGTTTAGTCACTCGAGACGAACGTGTCGAAGAAGTCGCGTCTCGATTACGTTCGATTAGCACACACGAATACTCGCGGCAGCACGAGTTCGAAGAAACAGGAAAGGAAGCGAGTGAACCAGGGAAAGGTTGTAAATTCGGTCGTTAAACGAGCGGAACGATTAACCGTTGATTGGTGCACCGGTGTCGATAATCAGCAGACACCGTACATACATTAATAAAGGTACGTTCGTCGAGAAACGTGGCCAGATAAACGTTCTTGGAAGAACGTCGAACAGCGAAACGACGTCGGCGTCAGTCTCGTGGCGCAGCTGCCGAGAGCGCCGTTCTCGTTGGCACAACGCATCGATCGCACATAGTCGGCCATAACCTCTGCGATTCTGCCCACTCTTAAACAAAAGCTGTTCTGGCCTTTCAAACGATAACCCCGGAATCAATGGAAACGGTGAAATTCGACGAAAAATACAGAATCGAGTAGAATTTCCGCTATCGTTCAACGTGTACCATCGTCGTGAACGAGAAAGAGAGAAAGTGCAAAGTGTCTGCTGTTGGCTGCGCTAAGAAGACCTTCAACCGTGTGCAGCCCCTTTCGACAGAGTTTTCAGTTTCAATCGAAACACGGCAACCATTGACTGCATCGTCGTCGACGAGACATCGAAATTGTCCAAGGTACGGATAGCTCATTTCCTGTCGCACCAGTCAGAAAATTCGACTGTTTTCGATTGTCGTTGCTACGTAATTTCGACTCCGAGTCGCGCAACATGGGTTCCCTTCCCTCTCTGTACTGTCAGACAACGCCCGCGTGAGAATGTTCACAGGCGTTATTCGAGGGGTGTCATTCTCCGTTGTCGACGGAACACTCCCATTTCACGTGTGTCACGACCACTTGGTGCAGCTTTCCTGCTGTTCAGATATCGCGTACGCGATATTTCTGGCGCGAGTCTCGTGGACTAGATTCTCGATCGTAACGCGTGTATCTCGTTCGGTTGAGAGAAGAAAGAAGAAAAATATCGGATAGAATTGAGCTCTCGACGAACGGTTTCGTAAGTTCATTTTCTTGTTGCACCGAAACCTTCGTATCTGGGGATAATTGTTACATGTGTAACGTTATCTATCTACGGAAGTGTATTTATAGATAGAGCTCGTTAACGGAATACAACGACGTCGGAAATAGCGCGAGCACGTTTCACACCGACCTGTCACGTGACACTTTGTTGTTTCTCTGATTAAAAGGTAGGTTCGAAGAGGGACCATTTGATGGCAGTGGAACCGCAGTGCGGTCGTAGACAGACAAGTTGCAGCGAGTGATTCCACAGGGAAGAAAGTGGAATAAGAGGTCCCCGGTGTATTGGAACAGACGAGCATGAGTGTTCGTGGCTCGTGGACGCGTGCAACGACGCGTGTGTCTCGTCGATAGCGGCGTCGCCCGTGGACGTCTTCCTCTGACGTCATTGGTTCCGGCGGGAAAGCCGACAACTACCGGAAACGCACACCGGAATCATGAACAACGACGATTTTCTGGTCAACCTCCATTATCTGCCGATCATACTCTTCATCTCGTTGCCTTCCGTTTTCGTTCTCACGTAAGTTCTTTTGTCGTTTGTTGTTCTTTAAACGGGATCTACCGGCGAGAATTGTAATTAAAGCGGAGGAACAGTTCGACCAAGTGGAACTTTTTTATCGAGAATTGCATCGATATTTGTTTTAACGTTTGCGTGGCATTTTATTCGATTTCCGACGAGTATTTGCAAGCCGACGCACATCGTGCAATTGTATGCAAAGCGCGGTTTAAAGTATTCGTCGTGTGGAATATTTGGATTGCAAATTCTGACGAATCTGCATGTCGAACGGGGAAAGTTGGCCTGCAGATTTTAATGCTCGGCCGTGAACAGATATGAGGACAATTTGCAATAAAAAGTATTCCTATGTCACGAGTGTGTTTCGATTAAAATTATAGTTAGAAAAGCTCGTTGTAAAGTGATAAGTGAAGAAAGCTGCGAAGATAATTGACATCTGCTATTGTCGCCCATTCGTATAAGGAGATTAAAAATGAATTAGCATTCGCTGATACATAATCCTCGTCAACTTAGGTTACTTTGCATACCGACGAATATGTCGACACTTTTTCAAACACCTTAGCATATTATTTATCGCTAAACACTGCTGTTAACACGTTGACTGGCAAGCTACGAGATAACTCGTAGTTGGCAGTTTGCTGGTAGAAGTCACATCCTATTCGTAGACGCCCGACCACGAGATAATTCGAAAGCATTTTTTTACAAAAAAACAATTAAAATTAAAGTCATAATATAAAAATTAATATGTGTTTGTTTAATTCTATACAATAAATTGCAAAAGAAATGTTGGCGTCTAGAACAGATTTCTTCAAAATAGGCTCGGCAGTCAACGTGTTAAATGTACAAAAAAATATCTGTTTCGCCGAATTTTCATTACCTTCGATGGTACAAAAAAAAAAGATTGATCGCCTTTCACAAATCACCGTTCGAATGATAAATACATGTTTACCTGGTGTGTTCGCAGTTATGTAATAGCGGCAGTATTAGGCCACGTGGAACCTGACTTTCCTTACATCTCGGATACAGCAACCCATGCACCGGAAAGCTGCATATTCGCGCAGTTTATCAACATGATCGCGATGCTCAGTGAGTGCACCACATCGTTGAATAAATTTGAATTTCGGATGCTTCTCGAGCGAAGGAAATCGATTGACACCTCGCACGTGGTACAGTGACCTCGATTCCCGTTCGCAGGGAACACACCAGAGTTTCGTGGAGTCAAAAATAGCGCTTTGTTTGAAGAACGAAGCAACGATTAAGTTATCAAACGGTTGAATTGTTTCAGTGTCTTTTGTAGTCTACATAAGGTACTCCCAGGTGAAAGAATGCTCGAGTACCTTTAGCCTGCAAGCTTCTCTGCCAAAATGGAATCATTGGGCGTTAATATTCGGTCTAACGTCTACATTCGGCCTCTCGGTTGTCGCAAATTTCCAAGAGACTTCCGTGATAATTGTGCATTTCATCGGCGCTCTCCTCTGTTTCGGCTGTGGCACCGCGTACTTTTGGACACAGGTACGTGAACAAAAGCTGTCGTTCGAATGAAAAACAACTCGCGACCAGAGAACATCGCGAACTTTCGGAAATGTCATCCCTTTTAAAAAGCAGAAAAAAAGAAATCTAACATTTTCCGTCTTTATAATTACTTTTTAATTCAGTCTGCCGTACAATTCGCCAACTTTGAGCATTCATTTCTATTCCGACCGAATTTTACACAGCCCGTTGCAATGCAGCTTTAGAAACTTTCCCTCCCTGAGAAAAAAGTTTTCAATAAAACTCTCCTCTGTCCCGACAAAGGAACGAAAGTTAAAACTGAATTGAAAGGCCATGAATAAAACGCCAATGTCGCTTAATTGGATCGCGCCAAATGAAGTCTGATTCGTGGCTTGCGTAATTTCCTGAAAAGCTGATTTATCCGTGGCGCCTTATTGTCTTCCGAAAACACGAGGCTCTCCCTCCGTAATTCTCATTTTTTTTTCTCTCTTCTTTCTCTCCTTTTTTTTCCACGTGTTTTGTTCGCAGGCCATGTGCTCGTTCTACCTGCATCCGCTCGGATGTTCGTTGAGACTGGCCCATCTTCGAACGGCATTGTCCAGCTTCTGCACCGTTTGTTTCATCGTCACCATCATCACCGGCGTGCTGGCACACTTGGCCTATAAGGGTTAGTTCGTTGCGTTTCCCTTCCGCGATCGTCGCGTTCTTCCGTCACGCATTAACGAGCATATCGATCCTTTCGTTTTCAGGTACGAATCCACAAAAATGGTACAAAGGAGACGGTGGATGGGAGCTGCATGTAACTAGCACGATCACAGAGTGGCTTTGCGCGATAGCTTTCTGCGTCTACATTCTGACGTTCAGCAACGAGTTCAGGGATGTTAAAGTCACTCATCCAAAGGTAGATAGTTTCGTCTGCTTTTTATACGATCATTCGGGGGGAAATTGAAGTAACGCGTGACTGTCTCGAGTAAGATGAAATTTCAGGTGTGAAGGAGATTAGGGTTGAATAGTTGAGAGTTGAAATCTCGTGAATTATAATTAGATTGAGGATTTTTATGCATTTATGGAAAATTTGAAGGAACAGGAATAGGCAGAATGCACGTAATAAGCAAAAATATATAAATAAACCCAAAATATAGTACTCGTAATATTTCATGAATAAAACAATTGCCTATCTAGCTTTGTTTTTTAAATTATATATTCATCAAAATCTACAGTCTAATCATAATAAAGTTTCGAGAATAATTTGATTTCCAACAAAATTGCTTCCTCGTAGATTTTACATAATAACAATGCTCCAAACATTCTAACCAGAGTTAAAAAAAAAAAAATTTTCCCTCGGTGTCCGACATTAAAACAGATACAAAAATGTGAATACCAGAAATGTTACGATCAATGAATCCCGCGCTGAAATACACGTGTACAGTCTCGAGGGGACTGCATTAAAGGTGACGGCCTCACATCTGCTCGATTTTTCAATTCTTAAACTTTAACGCCTCGTACACCACGACTAACTTCATTTCTACCCCGTCACGCTACAGTTGGTTTAATTTTTCTTTACTAACAAAGTTTATCATCCTCTCTGCATTCAGGTCGTCTGCACCCTGACTCGAACCAGACTGAGCAACGAGGCGTTGAACGAGAGCCAGGACGCCCGAATTAGTCACAGCGGAGGCACAAGAACGGTCACTTGATCGCTCAGCAGAGGCGCCGGTGGCTACGTCAATCTCCTTTCGCACTCTCCAGTGAACACTCCGTGTCCCGGTTACAGGTACCGCGACTCCTGCGAACCCCTTATGGACGAAGTCGCGCCGTTGGTCGCGACCACGCCACCAGCGATCAGCAAAGAGAGAACCGACGTCCTCTGCCCGGTGCAAATACACGTGCAAGACCCGACTATTCGTGAACGACGACGACAGGCCAGCGAACAGGACGAGGCTGAATACAGACAGAAATGGGGCGAGGATCCTTCGAAGAAGTGGATCGATCTGGACGAGAACGTCTTGGATGGTTACATACTGATAGACGACGCGTGTCTCGAATCTGGTATGGTGCCGGACGAAACGCAGGAAGCACCTTATCCAGAGGGAGCTATAGAGATGGACGACGACGACGAGGACGCAGACAGCCACGGCAAAGACGAAACGTCGATTTACGGTAGAACGAGGCGAGAAGCGTCGAGAATGCCTCGAGAAGACGTGGATTTCAGCACGACCTATCCTCTCGCTAATAGTCACGGCAACGCTTATCGAGAATCTAGCAGTCACACCAGATACAGCGAATTGTATTCTGAATTGGCTGTTAAAAACTATCTGGAGGCGAATCGAGAGGAAGTGGCTAATTATTCCGTGGCGAACAGTCACGGTGATCAGAGCGTGTCGTCTAAGAACAGAGAACGAAGTTTCAGGGAGCAAGCTGAGAGCGATCAGATGGTATGGGACACTAGACAACATGGGAACTACGAGGTGGCTAATAGTCATAGCAATTACAGAGTATTCTACGACAGCCAGACGCATCAGAGGGAAATGTTTCAGGCAGGTGGATGGCCGATAGTGTCTTGGCCTGAACACGTGTTCGCTAATATTCAGGTAACGGAAGATCAGAAGCAGAAGTCGGAAAACACTGGTAACGTGGTAGAAGATAATTCAACGAAGGTTAGCCGATCAAAAACGAAAAGTGGATCCAGCGCTGAGCCAAGCTGTGACATCGAACAGTGTTTGGTTCAGATCGAGGAGAGTCTTTTGAACATCGAGCAAAATCTGCTTCACGTGCAAGAGTTAGATATACCAGAGTTGAGGAATCTTCTGTACAAAAGTCCGAGTATCGAGAAGAGCCTGTACGAGGTCCAGGATCTTCTCTACGCCGATGGTATTGTTCCTGTAATAAGCAAACGGAAGACTTCGACTATCGAATCCGAAGACGAAGACGAAGATGAAGAGGAGGTAGAAGAAGAAGAAGAAGTGGAAGAAGTGTGGGTAGGTCGCAATATAACGGTAAAAAACAATGACAACGAAGACGACGACGCTGGTGCTGGAGCTTTCGACGCCTCGAACGACGAATCCTCTGACAAGGCTAACGTGGAGGAAAACAATCAGTCAGGATCGGTTGACGATCGTTCGAACGGTGACTGCGTGGACGGTTCGACAGTTTTCCGAGAAGAAGCCGCTGATCCTAATTGCAACGTGAAACCGATGAACTTTATCCCGAACAGTCTGAACAAAACCTTGCCCAGAAGAATAGTTCTCGACGGAGCCAAAGAAAACATCAGACTTTGTTCGTCGGGACCTGAAGACACGACGATTATCGACTACAATCTGAACACAACGTGTGCCGAGAAGAAACTGTTCTGTCGCGACAAGTGTCACAGTAGAACGAACTCTTTGGACGAGAATTCGACGTTCTCGAATCTGGATTCTACGGACAAACGCGAGACTGGGAAAAGCTCTCTGCAGGATTTGCTGTTCGAAACGACGAACGGCAACTTGTTGGACCTCTGCGGGAAAGCTAGATCGGAGGAATTGCTTCAAACGCCGCAGAACAAAACGGCTAGAGCTGGCAAACGGGAATTGAACAGGAATCGTTTGAGCATCATGGAGGCGAAAACGGAGGACTTCTGGAAGAAGCTTCAGTCTATCTCTTCGAATCGACGCTTCGCGAACGAGCAGAAGAAGGCGAAAATTTCGAAAGAACCGGCCGTGAACTCGACACGTCCGCGTGAAAGGTCGCCCAACAGAACGAGGTGTGGCGCGGCTTCCTCGGAGAAGAGTCAGGATAAAGAGAAGGAGTCCGGCGGTAGTGGTAAAAGTTCCGACAAGAAAAAACGAAAGAAGTCGAGCAGAAGTAATAGTTCCTCGGAGAACGCGATAGTGTCTAGCAAACTGATCTCTCTCTCGGTGTCCATTGTCCTCGCGGCTCTGTTGCAAGTGATCAGGTGTCTGACAGACCTGATCGAAGACGCGTTCAGATCGGTCAGCTACGACAGAAACGGTCTATTGCAATGAAGCGGCTGTATAGATCGCGAACGATCGTTTCCGTTTTTTCTTCTTTTTTTTTTCGACGCGAGGACGTTTCCGTTAGAAGACGTAGTTAACGTCCACGACGAAGTTGTCGCGTGAGAGAATGATAAACGTTAGATGGCACTAAACTACACTTACTTTTCGTCGCACTCCTACTCGAACAGAGAAAAAAAGAACCACCTCGTTTACAAATTCTTCCCGTCCAAGACCAGATATATTTCTGTCAAGGTGATTTCTATCGGTGTTTATCGATGTTCTCTTATCGGGTTGCCTGATCTTACGACGAAACCGACGAATCCTTTTTTCTTGTTTTTTTTTTTTTATCGGTGTTAGACGTTTAGACATTTCGCCGGAGTGTGATTAGCGGTTGCAGTATCGCATAAATAAAATGTCGATACGTGACGTTCATGGGAGGCGTCTTGAAGCAGTACGTTAGACAGTAGCGATAGGAATGGAACATAGCAGACACGTCGTTCTACTTTATCGAACAAACCAGACCCATCATCGAGATACGTCAAGTTAATTGATCGGTAACGAGAGACATAGCTATACACTGGATACTAAGCATAATCTATGTCACCCACGTGAATATTCGTCTAGAACTTCCGAACGTTAAACCATAGATAATATGTATATATATTCGTGTGCCTGTCTTCTTCTAATCGTCGACGATACGATGCACATGATCGAACTTGATCCGTCTTTTTCCAGTCACCTTTTCAGAAAACCGAGTAAAACCTGGTCTTGGAAATCACAGAGAGGGAAATATACGGTCATCCTAATCCAGAGACTTCCGACTACGGAGAACCTATAATTTGCAACCATAAACGTCCAGAAAGCTACAGCTGATGTCTGTGATAAACGCTCTATGCTTACGATCCACAGTTATGTTTTAACACGGTTACGCTTCCAAATACGAGACAAGAAGTTTAATTGTAGGGGAAAAAATATACGATTCGATTGTTGGGTATAAAAGAGAGATTCGCGGAAGAAAGACGATAATAGACAGAGATTTCTTCCTGTTCCATTCTTTTCATTTTCTTCTTCTTCTATCCGAAACATCGAGGAATTCATACGAATCGAAAGGTGCTACCGCGTGCAATCGTCGAGAATACATATACGAGAAGTTTGCGCGTAACATAAACCAAAGAGAGAGAGATAGAGAGATAGCGAGAGGATGTACGAATCCTATCGGGAACGCAATCAGAACTTTCTACGAGCTTCCAGGGAAGGTGTTTACGGATCGCTAGACGGGTATGTGCCAGAAACGATGATACAGCGTGAAACGATAGTGCACGATAATAGAAAGAAGAATATCGACGAGATAATTCTTATCGACGGAGCAAAGTACGGGCTAAGCATGTTTAAACGGTGTTTAACACCGCATACGTAACGTTCTAAAGTGCCTAAAACTCGTCGCGTATCGCGGGTACGCGAGGTGCAGTACATATTTGTCTAATTAATTAAACTTACAAACTAACGATTTAACGCTACCTTATGTCTACCTATCGTAAGCCTCTTTTTTCAAGGTGTAACACGTTGCCGAAGAGATTAAGAGAAATGAAAAAGAAATTAACGAGAGAGAGAGAGAGAGAGAGAAATGAAAAATAAAGGAAAGCGGGGCAAACTGGCGAGAACGCTTTAAAAAAAAAGAAAAAGAAACGCGTTGTAATCGCTTCTGTGTTTTTCAGTCACTTCATCACACACCCTCTCCTGCCTGTTCTCATTTCCTCTCCTATCCCTGTGGTCCAACTCGCGGTGCAAACCGCAAATGGTTGAAGTTTAGAGCACCCCTCAAGCTAAGCAAATTAATTTCACCAGGGTAGAGATTATCAGGGTCTAATAAGAAAGTTCCTGACGAAACTCGCGAAGCCAATTCGATCAAGTTTATACTCGAGTGCACGTTGTTAAAGTTCTCGAGTAAAACCCTTTAAACGGTCGTCGCGAGTAAATCTGGATAGGTGAAAAATTTTATAAATTCAATTGAAATCTCTGTTTTTGTTTGCTGACGCGTATTCGGTCACACACGGATTATCCTCCTTTCACGGACACTAATATAAGAGGATTAAAATCCCTTTCGTCAAGCGTTCGTTTCACGGGTACATAAAGGTTTAACAGTAATTCCCTAGTTGAAATCTACCAAGTGTCGTGTCCAATTATTCCATGATTTGCTGGAGAGTTGACAAATCCCCCCCCGAAAAAGGAAGATTCAATCGCACAAAATAGTACGTTTTTATGTTTATATAAAATATTAAGGAATATATAGGAGACATATATCGAAGAACTGTGCTAATACCGTTTATAGGTGTAAAGAAGAAGAAAAAATGTTATAAAAATGTAAGTTCTGAAATGCTTTATTACCAAGTTATAATAAAGATATGAAAGACTAAATCAATACGATATACGAGCAATTCGTTCATTCTAATTTCTCAAATCTTTTCTGAATATTAAATAAAAAAATAAATAAATTCCTTCAATTTTCCATATCAAAATACTGTCAGTACACTCCTTCTTTCTATTCTTACAACGAAAATTACTTCCTGTTCAAAAATTTTCTTATATCTTTTTAATAAAGCACTTCTACCCCTATATACACGTATACAACATTTTTTCCGCATTTCTATTCTGACACGGTTCGATCGCTCAACCTTGGGACACCCTGTACACACTCTCACCGCAGATTGATCGTCCCTTAGAAATAGCTGAGATAAAAAAAAGAAATCTCGAGGATCAGATGTCCCAAGAAAGAGAGGCCTTAACTCAGGATTCCATTAGATTGCACAGCAGTTACCCCTAATCGAGAATCGCGTTAGTCCCTTTTTCCGCTAGAGATGCTGCTACCCCTGATTCTCTGTCACGAGATCATCCAAAAAAGCTCCCGCTACCCGTGCTGTTTGCAATTGGTATCCGCGAAGGGACGCACGGGGCGGGAGCAGTATCGATCGATACCACTATACGCTCATCGCGTATGACAACGGAGGTCGTGGGGCTATAGGAACGAACCTCTATCTTCCGAACGTTTCCACGCTCCGTATATTGTCATCTATTAGAGCAACGTTGGGGCTCATCTCTACAACCTTCCATAACCCTTATCTCTCAGATCGTTAATTTCGGTTAGCAGGTGACCACCAGCGGACCAGGCTCCAACGATCCTCGAACAAGGACAGTCTAAACGTGTGCCGGTAATTACGAAATTGGTCTGAGTGAAAAGTGGAGTAAAATTGAAATTATCAGTTGTTTTGGGTTGAGTCGATTTATATTAGAACGATATTTGGAAAATTGTCGGAGAAAGTTTAATTTTTTGGAAAGTCTGAAATATACGACTTGGGATAGTTTCATAATTACGAAGTATCTTGGAGAATGAAATGAAATGATATTTTGTGAGAAATAGGAGAGTACATGGAAATTCTTGAGTGGTAATAGTATTAAAATTCTGTTCCTAATAAAAGTGAAATAGAGAATAATCTCTTGACATCTTTCATTTGCAAGATAAATTGCAATATAAAAATTGTTAAAAATATTGAAAATGACCATCTTTTTCACGTACAATTTCTATGAACATTGAGTTTACTACCTCCAGCGTCTCCAAATGAACTATTCACATTTTTCAACTTGAACGGTTTCAAAAAATCGACAATCCCTACGAACTCGCGAAATTCATGCTCTAAAGTAATACTCCACTCCATGTTAACTGCTAAACTGACTCCACCCGAATGCGTCGTACTTCATTCCCGAGAACCCGTTTAATAAACAAAACTAACAACGAACTGCTACCCTTCGGAATTTCACAGAATCATTTTCTTCCGTAAGACAGAACTTACGGCACGACTGTGTACAGACCGATCGATCTTACAATTATCTCATAGCGTAGCCGCCGGTTTAATTGATGCGGCGGCTTAATCAACCCCCTGGACAGCTGTCGAGAAGCTGAAAGTTTCGGGTGAAAAAGTTTTCCACGGCCACGGACAATCTGATCACGTTCGATCCAGCTCGGAGGAGCAGGGCAGAGGAGAGAAAAAAAGACGCCGCGGCGCTCCATATTCATGCCGCTCGATCTGCGGCTAGAATTTTCAATTAAGACCGCGAGTCCATTGTGAGGCGCGCGGGGAACACACTCGGAATACATTAAAACGACAAACGGCAACGGGGACACAACGCTTTCCGTTCCTCTTTCTGCTTTTACGACGCCCTCGGACGGTTTACGGAATTCTCGAACCGCAACGTCGCGTCGGCTCATCTCCTCGCTCACGGATATTGGCCGCAGCCCTTGGAATCGTCTATAACGCCGCGATATTGCCATCCCCCGTCGGATATTTATTACCCACCTCTATATCAGGACAAATAATATTCTTAGAGCACGCCTCCCCGTGGAATATCAATCGTTTAGAGAGCTTTTTCAAAAGAGAGAGTTCTTTTTGGTCCAGTTCGTTTCTTACAGTGTGCGGTAGGCAGGCGACGTAAAGGGTGCATTTAGGGGGGACGTCGCACGCCTAATGCTGAAATATACCTCCGGTGAAAATAAAATCGAAGTTCCCGTTAGATAAGTCACCGGCCGGAAATAACCGGAAGGCCTTCAACAACGCGACCAAGTATAATACTTTGCTCGGGGATACACAGCGAGTTACTTTCAGGCTGATCCCTGATAGCGCTGAATTATACAGGATTATAGAAATATATGCAGGGTTGGTGCAACCTGAGAAAAGGATGAATTTATGAATATGAAGAAATGCAATCGAAAATGTGGAAGAATACTTTTGCGAATAAATCGATATCGAAGATTCGTCAAATGTGTGCATTTGCATACACTTCGGTGGACGGTTTTTCTGCGCGAGAATAATTTTCTCTTTGAACCGTTCTTTATTTGTATTCTTGTTGCGGTATGAGGGAGATTTGATGTGTCTTTATGAATTGAGGGATCGCAACGGGCAAGTGTTTTACCGGAAGCGATATTGATTCTTATTTTTATTTTGTTATTTATCTTTGAGTATCTGATAAAGTCAACCTTGCTGCAGGTAATTTGCTGTGATATTTAGTAATTATTATTAGACGCATGTGAGGTTATGCGTAAGTGCACGCGTTCTCAATTAATCTAGATCTCAATGAAGCTTAAAAAAATATCGACATACTTTGTTCCTTCAAATTCGCCGCTTTTCGAGTTGCATTATTAATTCAGAGACACGCTGTGTGTTGATAGAAGCCGGTGCAAAATTTGGGAGATATGAATATCAGCGTGTGTGCGTTAATAGAGTTGCGACTCGGGTCGTCATTTGCACGATTCAGCCTTACGCGTGGGAATATTGTTCTTAAATTGCCATCGTTAGCATCTGACTTGAAACTGATTGCGTCAATTCGGTGGCTGTCTCGGTAATAGAGTGGGTGTCAGCTCTGTATCTAGATTTTGGCAATCGTGGAAATGAAGCTGAGAAACATCGCTGAGCATTTATGCGCCGTGTGGTTTAACGTTTCCAGCTAAATTGATCCTATTATTTGAAAATTGCATTGCTTCTATCTAAATTCCAGAATACACGAATTCTCGGTACAAAATCGTTTTTTCTTTTTCTTTTAATGAATTCATTATCAGATTCAAGTAGCTCATTTTTTACAGTAATGACTGATAAGCCATTTTACGATGATTCGAAACAAGCTTATCGCTAACTTGTAATCTTACAAACACGCGTTGCCGATAAATAAAAATTTATTGGAACACTTTGCTGTAAAAACGATTATACAATTGAAAAACACTTGAAATAGTAGGATTATGTGAAACTTTCATATCAGAGATACTTGGATACTTTTAATCTAGCACCAGCACGCTTTGTTGCGTTTATTCTCGAAATTCGAATACATTTGAATAAATAATTGAGTAAAAATCGCCTCTTCGTGTTTCTCTTTTAACAAGTTTTCAGTTCAGTTTAACTCCCCGCGTTATAATTCACAGTTTAAACTGCATCTTTCATTTAAGTCAATTTTTCAAGCACGATGTACGTAATTTCTCTGCGTTAGAACTCGTAGCTTCGCGAGAATAGTTAACGCAAGATTTCGCCGTGTAATGTAGAATACTCTCCTTCCATTTCGCGGTGGTTTCAGCACATTACCGACAACACTCCACTTCGCAGTCCATAAATTTCCAAAGATAATTAGAGAAGAGCCGTGTAGTGTGCTTTTTGATACTAAGCTCAAGGCGCTACACGTGTACACACATACGTGGTTGCTACTGCAGTATCGCGGTAGAAATAGTTTCGCGATAAAATAAAAAGAAACATCATTAACGTCCCAATAAAAATACAAAAAAAAAAAACGAAGAAGCAAATCGTTCGGTTTTCCTAGCAAAAATCAACATCTCGAGAACGATATCTTCATAATCGCGAATTTCAGAAGATAATCACGTTCTCGTTGTAGAAAATTCTATCTTCCTTTTTTCCACGTAGCATAATTCAGGTAGGAGATAAAATTTCCTCGATGTTTTTGATCACGAGAGAAAGGAAGGCACTTGTAAACACTCGAAATTAATAATTTCCCTTCTGCAACGGAAGCTTCTTTTGTGAAACTTAAATACCGAGTAATTTAACAGGAAAGAGCAGTTAAATTCAATATTCATCAAAGTGTGTATAAGTGTACTAGGAAGCTTGCAGGGAAGAAAGATAAAATCCCAAGCACCTCGTTAAAAAGATGAGAACTCCTGAAATCTAGTGTTCCAATTACCGAAACGTCGTATTGCTTGGAAATCTGGAGGAAAACGCATATATTCTTTTTTAATTATTCCACGAAATTTTCAACGTTCGCCTTAACCGTTCCTTGATCTTCAAATCGGAAGAATTCGCCGGTAAAAGAACGACGTCTAGTTCTATCGGAGGACTGTGAAAAAGTTAAACGTTAATTTTCCCGAGGATCTTAATAAATGGAAAAAGGCGAGGTTCAAAGAGACCGGGGGGGCCGTCGATTGAATTTCACGAATACCAGGTCCGACCGTACTTGATTCTATCATAGCCACGTCGAGTGGGACTCCCCAGCATCACGAGGAGTAATTCGACGCTTTCAACGAGAAGAAATTCTTTAGGCGGTGGTGCTCGCGAAATTTCAACGACACTCGAACAGCTCGTAACGCGAGCAATATGCGCGCAACTCGACAGCAAACTGTAGGACGTGTACACGCGAAACACAAGAGAGTGTGTTTCTGCGTTACGTTTCACGGCACCCGTTTCAGCCAGTTTCCCGGAAAAGTCCAACGAGACATATGTACGTCTGCGTGAAACAAGGGAAAACTAACTTCTCTCCTCCACCGGCTGAATTTCGAGGTTCTTAAGAGACGAGAATGTTATTTAAGAAACCCGACGCTTCTCTCTCCTTCGGCGAGAGATGGGCAATTCGTCTCTCGAGTCATCGCCTGTTCCGCTGGCCCAGCCAGTAATTTCTCTCCCTCCGGTTTTTTATGATGTTTGCCGCAGGAAAACGTTTGTCTGTTTGCCCGTTGCATTATTCGAAATCGAAAAAGCGAATTGCGAACGGTTATTTCCCACAGGAATCTCGCTTAAATAGGGAAACACGCGGGCGTCGGGCATTTCTGCTTGATCAAAAGGGGAGAAA
This sequence comes from Habropoda laboriosa, assembly GCF_001263275.1. Lineage (NCBI taxonomy): Eukaryota > Metazoa > Arthropoda > Insecta > Hymenoptera > Apidae > Habropoda > Habropoda laboriosa. Next base: position 12,748 of record NW_017100653.1, on the reverse strand, counting down.
AATAGATAAACCGAGAGAGAGAGAGAGGGAGGGAAAACATCTTTCGACGTGTTCTATTTGGAACATTCGCCGTTTCGATCGAAAAAATTCAGATAATATTTTCCTCCGGTTTTCGCGACGCGGGCGGAGGGTTGTTGCGCGCGAAATATGCAAACATTTGCCCGTTTCGACGAAAACACTTTCGGTAACAAGTTTTGCAAGGCAGAAATTGGTTGTTGAAAGTTTGCAAGGAAGCAATTTCGAAGTTTTCAAAGCGCCAGTTGTTGTCTATTGTCAACGGTAAATTTAATAGAGAAAACGAAAGAACGAAATTGTATATTTTACCGGTATTTATCGTAGATAAACGATCTATCGTTTGTCGTTTTAACGAAACGTTTAACCGTAGAACAACCTGTCGCGGAAAATTGTTCGAGCTTATAGTACATAACAGGTTGCAATCTGGTTTCCTTAATTAAAGATTTATACAAGCTGTAGGATTGTTGAAAGGAGGACAATTTACGACTTCGCTAGTCTGGCATCAAAGGGACAAAAAACCCTCCTGAAGCTATGCTTACGATGAAAGTTGTCTTGCCTTTCGTTCCGCCGTTGTTCGCCCCGTTTACAAATAAATAGAAGTACCGTTCAAAGCCTTTCATGGATCGCCACGTCTTTGAGCTAAAGAGATCTTGACGTCACGGCCGCGAGAAGTGCGACTCGAGACGTATAATCCAGGAACCAGATACGAAGTAAAAGATATTATTTCCCGAAGGCTTTCTACTCCGCTCAAAGAAACAGAAGTACAACTTTCCAAGCGATTCGTAATGCAACGTGACAAAGTTCACGAATCTTGAGACGTCTCATGAGAAGTTATAAATTTACAAAGGAAGTTAGAGCACAATGAATGGTCTTACCAGAACGGTTCTTATAGCCATCGGTAACCCAGAAATGGAAATTTGCGTAGGAATAATTAAGGAAGGAAATAAAAAAGTGAACATGAAGAATTCTGCTAAATTTTTCAATGTAATCCGTAGTAACCTAAATAAGGATCTTTATACCAGGTTGGAGCAAATGAAATGTCGTTTTTTAGCAGCTGAAATTGGCGACAATCCCTGAATTCAAAGACTTTTATTTTGATAATTTATAAATTTGACAGATTTTATAAATTCCATAGAAAATTAAATAGGTTTACAAATTTTTATAAATATGGAACAACGAAACTAGGTAATCCTTGAGAAAAGAGTATAGAATCGTGTAGAAATTGTTTCGATTAAATATTTAATTTCTAGAAAAAGCACAATTTATCATTTAAAACCACAAAGTTTCATTTCAAAAAACAGCGTTTCATATGCACCAACCGGGTACACCTGTACAGTATAATTCCCACTTTGCGTACCTTCGCGTATCACGTTCAGAATTTAATTTTCATCGCTGTACCCGCGAAAGTCGGTACTTTAATAAAAAATTTTCTTGCAAATCCGTCCCGACTCGTCCCAATTTCGGTGTTGTACGTACGTACGCCCGCGAGATCGTGATTTTCGCCTCGTTGTCCAGTTGTTGCCCATGGCACGGACAAACGAATGAAATAACGAGCATAGTCCGACATCCGTCAGAAATATTTTGCAAAAGGGAATGTCTCCGGCCAGTCAGCCTCCGTTTGCAACCCAGAACGCTTTGTGTGACCGCTGTGCGATGCATGCATCCAACCTGCATTGGTATGCTGGAAATCTTGCAGAATTAAAGCTACGCTGACGAGCTTGCATTATCGCGCTAGCCAGTATTCTCTTCGATGAATGGACGTTCACGACTGTCTGACCGTGTTTAAAACATTGTCGTGCTCGCATTTAATCGTCTTGGGTGAGCTTGGTCAACGTTGCCTTTACCTTCTCATTGCTCCCCCTCGTTTCTTTGTGCCATCAAGTGTGCATGTATGTGTGTGTGCTGCACGAATCATTGTCACAGAGTATAATACAGTAATTACTCGAACCACGAGTGAATCCTCACTTTCTTTTTCTTTCTTTCTTTTTTCACCCCAATTACTCGAGTATCTTTTTAGATCTGCAATTTCATTTCTAGGACAAGTATTTTTTTCTTAGCATCTTTATTTTGAAGAAAGTTTGAAAGGAAAGATGGATTACTTCAAAAGTGCATGTACAGTTATGTGTGTTGTACACGAGCTTATTATACATTCGTAGATTATTTCATAGCCTGAAGATATTCGATGCACATGCTACTGAGAGCGTATATCATAACACCAGATGTGGTTGTGATAAATACCGAAGCTAGATTCTGTTTGGAACTGTTTCGGAAGTAGTACTAAAAGCACACGCTTTTGGTAACAGTTTTACTATAAACTTCGGTGAAATTCTCAAAGACGAGTATATTATTCGTGATTTCCTAACGTCGCCAATTTATTATCTTGCCCTCATTAAAATGTACCGCTGTATTACGTACAAAGTCTAAGAATACAAAGCATTGAAGGAATCAAAGACTTCCGCTTTCAGCTCTTCCATGCTTTTCATCATCTTTCCTACAAGTTTCATCCCATCTTTTTCCCCGTTCTTCCCTTCTCTCTCTCTCTCTTCTTTATTTTTCTAACAGAGCTTTAGCTTCACGTTTTCCCTGGGCTGCTTTCTCCACTATTTTTTTTTTTTTTTAAACAGGCGAAATCTGTCACTGCAGTGTCGTGGCTAATGACAAAAAAAAAAGGAAAAAAGAAACCGGTGGAAATTTCTCGTTAGAGTCCAGGGATGAAATCGATACACACCTCCGTCGACATTCGGATGAAAACGACTTCCATGACAGTCGAGGCTACACCGTCGGGGAGGGAGAAAAAAACGCGGAATATCCGAGAATTTCATTAAATGCTCGTAATAGAGCCAGGAATACCTTATTTCTTCCCGATACCACTTTCCATCGATTTTCCCGACTATTTTCACTACGTCTTGCCCCGCGATCGGTGCATTTCTGCGTTGAAATATGCGCCACCATTGATAGAGGACTAATTTAAAAATGGCCGACGGGAAAAGAGACTCGAAATCTTTTGAATAATGTTCCAGGCTCTTTTCACGTCGCGCTATCGCCTCGATATAGACATATTGTGTATGATAAAGGCATCGAGGCGAAAAAAGAACTATGTGTACACCGTGTACGCGAGCCATTTCACGTCGTATCGCACAATTTCTGCCATTTATGTAATACGTTCTTTTTTCCAAATTCGGCACAATTATTGGCAGTCGTGAAGAATGAACTTGTGCAAAATTTTAGTCTCCTCTGTTAAAATTTTCGTGACAAGTGGAACGCATATGTCCTATTTGAGTATTAAAAAAAAAAAGAATTGATCTCAATTTAGTGTCTATTACACAGTAGTAAATAAATAGAAAATTATTTAAAACAGTAATTCGGTCGCGAAAGGGTTAAACTGTGAAAAAATCGAATAAAATAATTACTTTCTCGTGGGGGTAAAGTTCGTAACGATTAAATATCAGGTTGACCTGTGGTCATCGATTGAAACAAGCCATAGTAAAGCTAAAATTATCGTGTCAAATAATTTGTTTACAAAATACAAATGTTTAATCAAAATCTGCTTGTTACATTATCACTAAATGATCGATATCGTACATTTTCTCTACTTTACACGAAATTTAACGTTCTATCTACACGTTATTCTGTGTTCCCGAATTATTGGAAGCTGAAGCAACGTTTGTATGCCACAGTCAAACTTAATCTATTTAAATTCACGTTTCGGTACAGCATATTGATTATTTCTGATTGAATTTCGGAAATTCTAAAGAACACGTGCAAACTTTGATCACGTTTAAACAATATTCTCGATCAAACGGGACAAACTAATTGCAGAAAAATGAATTAGGTCAATGGTAGATCGATGATGACCGTGGTGGCCGAAAATTCGATGTTTCACGTGTATCGAAAGACGATAACAAGTTCAACATTCCCAAAATTAGCAATTTTCAAAAGCAAGAACGGTGTCAAAATTGAAATTCCGTCCTTTGAAAGATTTCTAATTGTCCGTATCAATTCGAAACGTTCGATAAAGAATTCAAAGGGGATTATCCTTTTCTCCCTATCAAAATGGAATCGAGCCCTATTGCCGAAATAAAAATACGAGAAATCTCGTGCGTAGACAGAGGAAAAAGGGGGGACTTTGAAATATTTTTCAATCGACGTACAACAGACACGTGCGATATTTAAAGCGAGATGTTCGAAAGGCAAGTCGATCCTTTCAAAGTCGCGACAGACGTAGCTTTCTCGTTTAAAGCTGCAAATAAATGTTCAATACCTTTTATCAGCCACCTTTGTACAATACCTTTCGGATTGCTCCACGATGCGATCGCAACTCTGTGAAATTACTCCAGGGACAAACTGTATGTGCTATACGTTCTCGTTCATACCGCAATCACGTCAGCACGTGAGTGGTCTGCAAATGCGTATGGTTGTGATACGACTAATTGATAATTGTTGATAATTTTTACATTACACACGCGTATGATAGAGCTTTCAAATGTAGATTGTTCGTGCTTCGTTATTTAAGTGGAATCGACGTTAAATTCATTTATGTTTCATTAAATTAAACTATCGTTTATTAATTCTAATAATTTCCCTTCGACAGGAAATTCGAATATTCCGTTTGCAATTCCATTTGGAAAACAAAAATACTAAGCTCGATAATTTTGTTAATATTTTAATTAATATAAAAAGGAAATATAATTTGCTCGATTGATAGATACTAGGTTTGATAACAAAAATACTCGGATTATGGGTGTAATTTAATATCTAGTAAACGAAGAGAAAATTTGATGACACAGTGCGATACGATTGCCATTGGTGATTTAACTGGCGTTGAGCTTATATCGAAAAGTCATTCCTTTCGAGATTTACAGTGGTTTGTGTAATTCGATTTGCTTCACTTCCATGATTTTTAAAATGGACCTCGTTTGAAGTACAGTTTCGACTTTTAGCGAAAAGCAATCGTTACTTTACTCACTTGACTCCGCTTTGTGCTACTTATTTCCTACTTTCGAAACTGAAGAGTTCATTAAAAGGACGCATTTTTCAAACGGTTCCGCGGACAAAGGGAAGTTCGAAGGTTGATCTGAAAGAAACTCTCAAAGTGCCTCTAAAGAGTGTTTTCAAAGTGTAAAAGGCTTTGGTAATGATGTGTACCTGCTGCAAGTGACTATTTCGAAGAGGATCCTTTCAATTTTCAGTAATTTTTTGTTAACAAAATTTTTACGTCCGTAATTTTTTCATCAAACATCATATTTGAAAAAGAATTCTTATTTGCATTAGTCCAACTAGAAATGCTGACGTTTGCAGTCGATATGGATCACGATTCTCCGTAACGATCCAGAGTAAGCAGGTACTCATGGTCGTTTTACCCCTAAATCCTTCTCCAACGAGGCTAAGAAGCTGTCTAACGACAAGAACCCTCTCTAGCAGCATCCTTCAAGAGAAACGCTCGAGTGTTTACGACGCATATTTTCGTGCCTACTTTATGCCCAAGCACGGAGTACATACACACAGCCATCTGAAATCTTTCGCCTCGTCACGATGTAGTTGACGTTCGCTTAAAACAACGTCCGCACAAATTTTAGTCATTCCAGGCTATCGCAAAGCTGGAAAACAAAGTCAGAACCGTGGGAGTTGGAAAAGTGGTTGTAAGGAAAATCCAGGAGGAAATGTTACACGGAAATTGTTCAGAAGCACGGGACCGAGACAAATTTCAACGTGGAAATGTATTGGAAATAAGGCGAGCTTGTATCGTCGAGAGTACACGGCACGAAGAAAGTAACTTATAAAAGAAACGCGGGGGCCACCGTCCCGTGGTGTTTTCGATGGAAACTTTCGATGAGAAAACATCGAAGATGTGAAATACAGCGAGAGCGGTGTGCGAGGCGCGACAATAAAGTTTCGAGCTTCGGGAATAATTTTGTTCCCGTCAGAATGTCAACAATGTGAACAGTTACACCACCGAAAAGATAAACATTGTCAATCGAGTGAAAACGGTTTTTGGATCTGAAATTGCTTCCACGTGGATTTCGCAGCACGACAATGCACCCGGCACAGTCAGCG
>NW_017100653.1:0-6647 GCF_001263275.1 Habropoda laboriosa | reverse complement strand
TCGAAATCGATCACTGCGTTCAGGTCGAAACGATTTGTCTCCTTCGGACATTTTTCTCTGTTTCCTCGAGTAAAAGAGGTCGCGAAAGGAACTCGTTAGTGTTTCAAGGGAACCACTTCGAAGAACATGATCTCACATTTGTTCAATTTTTAAAAGAACATTCTTTAATTAATTATTCTGGTCTGTCCAAAAAATTCCAGGGCAAGTCAAATGAAATTTAATCGCCTTCAGAGTAATCCCATTGCTTACAACACATTTGTGCCATCAATTTTTCCAATTTTCACAGGAGTCGCTTTTACAGGAGAGTCTCAGTTAGCAAATTTCATTTCATCGCCTGAATGGACTCCAAACATCGTCTCCATAGTGGAAATCTCAGAGAAATAGAAAAAAGCGGTACAGTGCTTGCAAGATAAGACTGGTCGAGTTTTAATCCAAAAAGTCGTAAACAAACGTCGAATTGCGAGCCGATGCGCAAACTCCGTGAGTTGTTTTCTCATAAATCTCCGAATTTTTTGCGGCTCGAAACACACAAGAACCTCGCAACGTAGTATAGTTTATCGCCTGTTCGACAAATCGCTACGAATTCTTCCATTATCCTGGAATTGGAACTTTCCGAACAGGGAGCAGTATAGCCCTCTAAGAATAATTTCAAGCACGATTCCGATGTTACTCCACGTCCAAGCAGAATCGATGTCGTTTAATTACGATAATAGAAACCGGTTGGCGAACCGATTCTAATTTCACTTCGACTTCTACGTTCGATCCCCTCCGTTAAATTGCCAACTGTTCTCTCAAGTCTGGAGAGCCGTTCGATTAAAGGCAAACACGATGAATATCGGAATGACAGCGAATCACGGGAGCCGTCTCGCTAATGGCGCCGTCGGGATATCTCCAACGTGAACCGAAAGGATGATCGTTGAAGGGGACAGCTGGAAGTTTGAGCGCGAGAGGGTCTCGGCAATAATCCCGGGGACAAGTTCATCGAAAACGAAGCTTTCCTAGTTGACGTGCGAAACGGGAAAGCAGGCGATAATGGAACTCAGGGGAGAGGAGATATCCGAGATGCTGGAGGACGGGAGTGGAAAAGGAGGACGAGGAACGCCGGAAGCAATGATTCGTTGGTGTCTCGGGGACGAGTGCACGATGGAGGGACAGGCGGCGAAGGGAAAAGGAACGCGAGGAACGCGTGGAACTCGTCCTCGTAACGAAGCCCTCGAGTCCTTGAGACCGCGTTTCAAGGTATCTCGTACGTTTATGTTCCTTAAAAACCTTGCACCGGCAATTAGCGCGAGGCACGCAAATGGCTCTTGCTACGCTCCCAGCCACACCTGAACGACGAACGAGGCAAAGTTCAAGGATACGAGGGCTTGCTCGTTGTTCAGCGGCGGAAGTGTAATAGATAAACAGCGAAGTTCGGTCTGAAGAGTGTTGTGGAACGCGTGATATCGATAACGATCGGATTTATTCTGGGCTCGTAGATGGAACAAGGGTGAAAGTGAAACGATCACATTTGGAGAAAACGCGTCTACGTAATGTTCGTAGTAATTAAGAAAATAATCTAGATAGCCAACACGAAGATTGAATAACCTAATCCTGCTACCAAGTGGTAGGTAATCTCGGAATCTCTCGAGTATTAAATACCTGTTCAGAGTGCAAGGTCGCGTTAATACATAGTGCAACGTAAGATTACGCGATTTGTGAAAACTTCGAAATGAAATTCTCACTGTTAACCTAACCTAAAAAATAGAAGTAGAAATACATCTCACAATTATCAAGGAGAAAATACATCACGATCTGCAACGATAGAATTATCAAAAAGACTTTATCTCGTGTTCTTTCTACCCTAGAAAATCTCGCGAAAAAGAACAAAGGGAACAGAGTTGTACCTGCTGAGACTAATAAATTACACGGTTGGCACAACAACACAGTTCTTTGTTCACTCGACGAGCGGATTCTCGAATCGTGACTCTCGTTTCACCGCCGGTTATCGGTTTACTCGTTAACTCGCTCCCAATTCTATCGATCTGTAAGACCCGTGAAAATGGGCTTCCGCACTTTGCGACCCTTGTCACATAGCCATTCATTTCTTAGCCTCCCTCTGTTGGATAGCAAGCTTACGATGTACAAGAGCTGTGCCTGCAGGTGGCCGTGTTCACCTATGTAAAATGTAAAGAAAGCTGCCTTTTACATTATTTCGCGTAACACTTGCTCCAGGGCCTCCGCGCCACGGAAACCAGGCTTCTCTTCTCCCTCTGGCTCACCCTGTCTCTCACCCCCTTAGCCCTGGAACAGGCAACTGCAGCCGCGTGCCACCGGTGCACAACTCTGAAATACTTATTGCAGCGTGGCTTCGTGGCTAAACTAGCGGGTCAGCTTGCTGTCCGCATGCTAAATTGTCCCAATGTCTGGCGAAACGTACCGAGAAATTTCGTGGTCATTTACGAACGAAGAGTAAACACGGGAGAGAGGACCGTAAGGTAAATAGAGTGATACGAGCAAGAGTCGTAGAAAGGTATACCTCGGTTGGCGTATTTTCTGAGTAAACACTCGTGAAAGTGGTACTTTTGTTCGGTTAATTAGGAAAATTGTTTGTTACCATCGGCTGATAAAAGATATTACTGTCGAAGTAATAACAACGCAAGTGATGAATCGTAAATGTTTCTCGTATGTGTCCACACTTCCGGAGGATCCTTGACCTATTCATACTCTTCGATCAAACATTATCCTATCCGCCACTGACCTTTGCCTTATCTCTGTGTTCAAATTTCGGACGATCAATCTAGCTGTAACTGTATCTACTATCTGCTTCCAAGGTTTTCCTGCTCCACTATCGTTAACAATTTTCGACTCTAATTACCCTTCAACTCGTAAATTACTACTTCTCCATGATCAAATTACACTTTTTGCAAATCTAATTATCGACGCGATAAATAAATTAGCAAAAATACCGAAACAGTTTTTCCTCACGCTAAAATCAGAATAATGAACAAATTATACTTCACGCAAAACCGAGCAACGGAACCCAGAGATTAAGTAGTGAAAAAGGTAAATGAGAATCGCTTGGAGGAAAAGTTGTGCTGTGTATCTGGTACTAAAAATGAGAAAGACATCAATGCGGTCTAACCGCTAACCGTAAATACAACGAAATTGGTTCACTAATAAAGCCACTAAACCGTGTTCTATTTTCACTAGGTAAAAGTATTGATATAGAATGTGGTGAATATATTTTTGACGAAAAGTTTATCGGTTCCCTCGGAAGCAAGCGATAAATCTAAAAATGTCGTAAGAAAATTTAGCTTCCACCGTTTCTAGCTACTTCTATGACTTATTCAGCTGGAGATTTTTCCTAAAACGGTATCCTAGCATCTGAAACTGCACGGGAAGAAAGTTTCCCAAGCGTGCACGCTACAATATTAATCTCGCCATTTCATCGTAAAGCCATAGCGATACGAGACATGGCGAAATATTCACGGCACACTACCCACAACAATACGTTTTCCATTTCGCGCACACCTACACACACACACTCTCTCTCTCTCCCTATCTATCTCTTTTTCCCGTTTGAATTTCCGTAATCGCCGGAACGTCTAGACGCACACGATCGACTTCCATAAATCCCAAGGAATTTATCGAATCGTATAACCAGGCCGTGTTACGTTCGACCTGAACGTCACTGATGCTACGTGACCAGCAGAAATTCGTTGGGATTCTGTATTATTCAATGATCGGTCGCGCGTCCTGAATCCTGCAAATTTGACTTTAATATTGAGAGCTCATTAATAAAGATTGTCGCGGTGGATGTTGATTGTGCCGAACAGATTATCAACAAAAGCTTCGAACAAACCGGCCAGGTTTGGGAAACACGAATGTATCGTTCGATCGAACAGTTTTCACGGTAAATAAAAGCTGCGTGGTTCGCGCGACGATAGCAGGAAGGAATGCACCGTAGGCAGCGATGAAGTAAATGTGTAATCGTCCGCGAGATTAAACGAGACGTGACTTTAGAAAGAGCGAAATTAAACGAATTGTTTTAACGATGCTTCCTTTAAATTGAGTGGGAAAAAAGGGGAACTTTTTGTGGCTCGTTGGGGGGAAAAACGCTGAACAAGAAGTTGCGGTAATCGAGGATTGCTTTTTAACTAACTAACTGCATGAACTCGCCGATGATTTAATTTCAGGGGAAAGTTTTGCGGATTGTACGGTGATAGTTAAGTATGGAAATGTCGATCGAATCGAGTAGATCGATAATTATTTGGTAAAAATAAACGAACGATAGATTCTGCGAATTTAAATGTTAAAATTTGATGGAAAGATTAAAAATCGGTGGCTAAAAAATGATATCACGTGTTTCGATACATGCTATCGTAAGCGAGATATCCATCATGGACTAAACATGTCAGCCAATTAGCTGAATTTTGTATGAAATTCCATCAGGCGGTTCCGCGACCTAAATTATCTGGAATTTTACAAATTTCGCACGCGTGACTGCGAAATTTCCGCAAACCGGATATGAGGCTGGCTGGCAATTAATAATTCGCAAGTTGGAAAATTACGCGAGCCGGGGAAATGAGATATATATCGGGGATCAATAATAAATGATACTTAGCGAGATCGTCGGATGGTATTAAATTGAAAGTAAATGGAAAAGGCTCATCGTTTTAACATCTCATAGGAGTATCTCTACGTGCCTTCTGGCTTGCTTTTCGCGTAATAAAATGCGCTTCTGCGCGATTGCCCGAAGGTTAATTGAATTTCTGCACTATTTACTCTTAATTTTCTATCTGACGATAATTATTATCCGCGCGCAATGACATAATATCAACGGGAATTCCAGAGATATTGACAAAAGTGTGTTCGCGTGAACTTTTTTGTTCAACGTTTCACCGATAAATTCTTAATCTCTCGTCTACCGTGAACTAATAATTATTTTTTGACACGGTGCACACTCGTGTTTACGCGCAATTTTTTCGCAATAATACGAAACTGTTAACCGGAATGAAGATTATCTCTCGGCAATATCGAGAGTGGAGCAAAACGAAAAACAGAGAACATGAAGGATTTAATGGAAAAATACCAAACACGGTTTACGCTTGCTACTATGCAACTACGATCGAGGGAGCCAGAAAATACCAGGGTATATCCCAGAAGCACGGTGCTTATATTAATTCGACTCCCATAAATCACACCGATACGCCAGAATCCTCTTAGAACTTCCGCTAAAGTTCGCCTCGCTTTTTCCTTTCTATCTCAATGACACAGAGAGGAATATTAGATCTCCTGTATTTTGCCTCTAATTGAAGAAAGAACACGGGGAACGAAGGAATAATTGTACCGCGAGCAACTTCCAAAAAAGAAAAACGTTTCCACGAAACGAAGAAGAAAGTCGAGTGCGGAAAATGGAGTAGAAAATTTAACGCGTAGCGTGAAAAGTTAAGCGGCGTATTAAATAATTAACGAAGGGAACCGTGGAGCATTTTACCAGGTTGAACATTTACAATTTTAATTAACACCGGTGTGCCGTTTAAAACGCATTCTAACAGCAATTAAAACTTTCGACGATAACAATGTGAAGGGAAGATGAAACTTCGAAGCGGGGGTAAATGGTATGAGCTGGTCTTTCAACTTTTCAAAAACCCGGGCAAATCTGTTTCTTGTACGAGCAGCGTTATGTAAATTACCATCCCTCGCGCTGCTTCAAAAGAAGGCGCACGTGTACACACACGCGACCCCGGTAGAAGAGAGGAGACGACGTTGCAAAAACTCCCGGTCTCTACCTTCGTAAGCATCGTAATATCGAGTTGTGCAAACAAGCCGCGCAAGAAGAAGGGAACAAGAGTTAACGAGATCAGTGATTTATAAAAGAAGCCGGGGTTCTAGGATATCGAACGGATACACCGATCGATCTTCGTCTCGTGCGTAACAGATGTACCTACAAATTCCTTTGGTCGAACGATAAGTAATAACCGAGCTGCGGGACGAGATGGAGGGAGGCAAATGAAAGTGGTTGGCCGCAAGGCATGGATAATCGAAGCTGAAAATCCCAGCTGAAAATGGTTCTCGTGGCTATTGAATCACGGTCGACGAATTAACCGCCTTCGAACCAGCAAATCTGAAGTGGCGGCGATTAACGAAAGACGAATACAGTAAATTCTCTACAAGAGTCAGTAAGTTTGGATTCTACAAGTGACAGTATATATGGTCCTACGCCTGGATCTGCGTCATTGCTGCGCCCATGTTATCTCGCTCGCAGTCAGTCAAGCGTGTCGGTTTCCTCTACGAGATTACACGGCTCGACAAATCATAATAGAAACATATAATTTCTTTAATTTTACTTTTTTTCATCTGGACTTTTTTTTAACATGTTGGTGAGATTTTTCTGATGAAAATGACATAAAACACGATATAATTTGAACAACATTTACTTATTAACACGTTCACTGTCATGCCAGATTTACAGGTTGCTGTCAGGCGGCCACAAGAAAATACATTTTAAGCATAGGATTATGGTATTATGCTTTATAATTTCTTTTTTTTCAATTGAAAATAATGTCTAGCTAGCTATGACGTTCAAAATTTTTAATTGGCAACATTTATTTTAGTTTAATTATTCTAAACATTTGAGGCACTCCAGTCACTGATGACCACCA
>NW_017100652.1:0-532 GCF_001263275.1 Habropoda laboriosa | reverse complement strand
AACCGTGTGAGATATTGAAGATCCAAGCACACACTTATATTCGTGACCAAAGCATTCTAAGATTTTGTTGGATACAATTAGCTGAAGGAATTATTTTTAAAGTCGAATTACTTAATTATCTGTATTTGCCCCCACCATCGTAGTTCGAAAATTCGACGCCGACGTCAAGTATGCATAACAGAATCGAACACCATTTAGAGTACTAATATTGCCGCAGTAGGTTATGTGAAAGTCGCGAAGAACTACTATTGCCTAGCCGACGTTTTAGGTGTAGATTCCCTTCGTTCAACAGTAACACGACAACCGTGTGAGATATTGAAGAACCAAGCACGCCTTTTTATTCGGTAGCATAAAGAGGTAAGATTACGTTGGGAATATTTATTTGTAGCGATTATTTTTAAAGTCGTAATATTTAATTATCTGTATTTGCCCCCACCATTGTAGTTCGAAAATTCGGTGCCAATGTCACGAATGCATTGCAGAATCGTACTCCATTTAGAGTACGAGTATCGTACCGGTACGTTGCGTGAAA
>NW_017100651.1:0-962 GCF_001263275.1 Habropoda laboriosa | reverse complement strand
GTAGTCCGAAAATTCGGCGCCGATGTCCAGAATGCCAAGCAGAAATGTACTCCATTTAGAGTAAGAGTACCGTACCACCTACAGAATGCACAGCAGAATCGTACTCCATTTCGAGTACGAGTATCGTACAGTTACGTTACCTGCAAATCGCAAAGATATACTATCTCCAAGCGTGACGTCATATGTGTATTTCGCATCGTTTTGCAGTAACACGGGAACCGTTTCAGCCATTGAAAAACCAAACAAGAAATTTGTAATCGGACCAAAAAAAGGTAAGATTTCGTTAGTCACATTTAGTTTTAGGAATTATACTTAACGTCGAAATATTTAATTATCTGTATTTTCCCCAACATCGTAGTTCGAAAATTCGACGCTACGTCCAGAATGCATAATAGAATCAAACACCATTGGAGTACGAATATCGCAGCAGTATGCTATGTGAAAGTCGCGAAGAACTACAATCTCCAAGCGCGACGTTATATGTGTATATTCGCTTCGTTTAACAGTAACACCAGAATCGTTTGAGCTTTGAATAACTAACCACACCTTTGTATTCGGAACCAAAAAAAGGTAAGGTTTCGTTGCTCACATTTAGTTTTTTTAATTATTTTTAACGTCGAAATATTTAATTATCTGTATTTTCCTCCCACATCGTAGTTCGAAAATATGACGCCGGTATCCAGAATGCATAGCAGAACCGTACGCCATTTAGAGGACGAGAATCGTCCCAGTATGACTAGCGAAGGGCGCGAGGAACTGCTATAACCATGTGCGACGTTATATGTGTATATTCGCTTAGTATAACAGTAACACGGGAACCGTTTGAGCTTTGAATAACCAAGCACACCTTTGTATTCGTTATCAAAAAAAGGTAAGATTTTGCTGGATAGATTTAGCTGTAGGAAATATATTAAAAGTCGAGATATTTAATATTCTGTATTTTACCCCACATCGTAGTCCGA
>NW_017100650.1:0-253 GCF_001263275.1 Habropoda laboriosa | reverse complement strand
TTACTTTATCTTAGGAACTACTTAAAGTTCAAACTTTCAACTGTGTGTGAGAATCAGAGTGTCGACGAGCACGCGTAGTTCTTAGCTTGGTATCCTTTTGCAAAAGTGAGAATTTTCTTTGGAAAAGGATACCAATTACCAGGTCCCACCACGAGGAGGTGACTACGCAAGGGACCCGACAAAAACACTGGCCCTACTGGCAGCTCTCTATCTTCAGAGATACGCGATTCTCATTCGTAGCAAAGGAAATAGA
>NW_017100649.1:0-531 GCF_001263275.1 Habropoda laboriosa | reverse complement strand
CAAAAAATGGTAAGATTTCGTTGTATATATTTAGCTGGAGGAATAATTTTTAAAGTGAAATATATCATTAATTGTATTTGCCCACACCATCGTTGTTAATTCGACGCCGCTGTCCAGAATGCATTGCAGAAACGTAATCTATTATGAGTACGATTATCGTACTGGTACGTTACGTGAAAATCTCGAAGAAATACTATCTCCACGCGCGACGTTATAGGTGTATATTCGCTTCCTTTAACAGTAACACGACAACTGTGTGAGATATTGAAGAACCTAGCACACATTTGCATTCGGTATTAAAAAATGATAACATTTAGATGGTCACATTTAGTTTTAGGAATTATTTTTAAAGTCGAAATATTTAGTTATCTGTATTTTCCCCCACCATCGTAGTTCGAAAATTCGACGCCGGCGTCCAGAATGCACAGCAGAATCGTACTCCATTTAGAGTACGAGCATCGTACCGGCACGTTAGGTGATATTCGCGAGAAATACTCTCTCCAAGCTCGACGTTATAGGTGTATATTCGCA
>NW_017100648.1:8852-10236 GCF_001263275.1 Habropoda laboriosa | reverse complement strand
GATACTCGTACTCTAAAGGGAGTACGATTCTGCTGTGCATTCTGGACGTCGGCGTCGAATTTTAGAACTATGATGGTGGGGGAAAGAACAGATAACTAAATATTTCGACTTTAAAAATATTCCCTACAAATAATTGTTCCCAAAGAAATCTTGCCTTTTTTTGGTACCGAATACGAAGGTGTGGATTGTTTTTTCAATATCACACACGGTTCCCGTCTACCAGTTAAACGATGCGAAAATACACATATAACGACGCACATGGTTATAATAGTACTTCGCGACCTTCGCATATAATACTGGGACGATTCGCGTCCTGTAAATGGCATACGATTCTGCTATGCATCCTGGACGCCGGCGTCGAATTTCCGAACTACAATGTGGGGGTAAATACAGTTGATAAAATATTTCGTCGATAGAAATAATTCCAACAAATAAATGTTCCCAACGAAATCTTACATTTTTTTGGTACCGAATACAAAGGTGTGGTATGTTATTTCAATAGCTCAAACGGTTCCCGTGATACTGGTAAACGAAGCTAATACACCTAGAACGTCGAGCTTGGTGATGGTATCTCTTCGCGATTTTCACGTAACGTACCACTACGATAATCGTACTCCAAATGGAATACATTTCTGCTATGCATTCTGGACATCGGCGTCGAATTTCCGAACTACGCTGGTGGCGGCAAATACAGGTAATTAAATATTTCGACGGTAAATATAATTCCTTCAGCTAAATGTGACCGACGAAACCTTACCTTTTTTTGGTACCGAATACGAAGGTGTGGATTGTCATTTCAATAGCTCACACGGTTGCCGTGTTTCAGTTAAACGAAGGGAATATACTCCTATAACGTCGGCTAGGCGATAGTAGTCCTTTGCGACTTTCACATAACATACTGCGGCATTTCTGGTACTTTAAATGGAGCACGATTCTGCTATGCCTTCTGGACATCGGCGCCGAATTTTCGTGTGGGGGAAAATACAGATAATTAAATGTTTCGTCGTTAGAAATAATTCCAACAAATAAATGTTCCCAACGAAATCTTATCTTTTTTTGGTACCGAATTCAAAGGTGTGCTTGGTTCCTCAAAATCTCATTCGGTTGCCGTGTTACTATTAAACGAAGGGAACATACTCCTATAACGTCGGCTAGGCGATAGTAGTCCTCCGCGACATTCACATAACATACTGTGGCTAACGCCGTACTCTAAATGGCGTACGAATCTGCAATGCATTCTGGACTTCCGCGTCGAATTTTCGAACTACGATGGTGGTGGAAAATACAGATAATTAATTATTTCGACGTTAATAATAATTCCTAAAACTAATTGTGACCATCGAAATCGTACCTTTTTTTGGTACCGAATATAAAGGTGTGCTTT
>NW_017100648.1:8437-8708 GCF_001263275.1 Habropoda laboriosa | reverse complement strand
TCTGGACATCGGCGTCGAATTTTCTCTCTACGATGGTAGGGGCAAATACAGATAACTAAATATTTCAACTTTAAAAATATTCCCTACAAATAATTGTTCCCAAAGAAATCTTACCATTTTTTGGTATCGAATACGAAGGTGTGGATTGTTTTTTCAATAGCTCAAACGGTTTCGTGTTAATGTTAAACGAAGCGAATATACCCATATAACGTCCCTCATGGAGATGGTATTTCTTCGCGATATTCACGTAACGTACCGGTACGATACTAGA
>NW_017100648.1:4449-8342 GCF_001263275.1 Habropoda laboriosa | reverse complement strand
CGACATTAAAAATATTCCCTACAAATAAATGTTCCCAACGAAATCTTACCATTTTTTGATACCGAATACAAAGGTGTGCTTTGTTATACAAACCTCAAACGGTGCCGATGTTACCGTTAAACGACGCGAATAAACCCATATAACGTCCCTCATGGAGATAGTAGTTCTCCGCATCCTTCGCATATCATACTGGGACGATTCACGTCCTCTAAATGGCGAACGGTTTTGCTATGCATTCTGAACGCCGGTCGAATTTTCTCTCTACGATGGTGGGGGCAAATACAGATAACAAAATATTTCGACTATACTAATATTCTCTACAAAAGAAAATTCCCAACGATATTTTACCTTTCTTTGGTACCGAATACGAAGGTGTGCTTGGTTCTTCAAAACTCAAACGGTACCGGTCATACTGTTCGACGATGCGAATATACACATGTAACGCCGCACATGGTTATAGTAGTTCTTCGCGACCTTCGCATATCATACTCGGACGATTCACCTTCTCTAAATGGCGTACGGTTCTGCTATGCATTCTGGACATCGGCGTCGAATTTTCGAATTACTTTGGTGGGGGCAAATACAGATATGTAAATATTTCGACTTTAAAAATAATTCTTAAAACTAAATGTGACCAACGAAATATTACACTTTCTTGACACCGAATACAAAGGTGTGCTTTGTTTTTTCAAAAGCTCAAACGTTGCCCTGTTACTGTTTAACAAAGCGAATATACGCATATGACGTCGCGCTTGGAGATAGTATTTCTTCGCCATTTTCACTTAACGAAGCGGTACGATTCTCGTACTCTAAATGGAGCACGATTCTGCTATGAATTCTGGACATCGGCGTCGATTTACGAACTATGATGGTGGGTCAAATACAGATAATTAAATATGTCAGCGTTAAAACTAATTCCTAAAACTAAATGTGACCAACGAAACCCTACCTTTTTTAGGTAACGAATACAAAGGTGTGGTTGGTATTTTCAAAGCTCAAACGATTCCCGTGTTACTGTTAAACGAAGCGAATATACATATATAACGTCGCTAGATCTTCGCGACTTTCACATAACATACTGCGGCGATATTCGTACTCTAAATGGAGTTTGATTCGGCAATGCATTCTGGACGGCGGCGTCGAATTTTCGAACTACGATGGTGTGGGCAAATACAGATTATTCAATATTTCGACTTTAAATATAATTTCTTCAGCTAAATGCATCCAACGAAATCTTACCTTTTTGTGGTACCGAAAACAAAGGTATGCTTGGTTTATTCAATAGCTCAAACGGTTCCCGCGTTACCGTTAAACGATGCGAATATTTACCTATATCATTGGGCCTGGAGATAGTAGTTCTTCGCGATATTCACGAACCGTTCCGGTACTATACTCGTTCTCTAAATGGAGTAAGATTATGCTATGCATTTTGGACATCGGCGTCGAATTTTAGAACTACGATGGTGGGGGCAAATACATATAACTAAATATATCGACTTTGAGAATAATCCCTCTAGCTAAATGTATCCAACGAAATCTTAGAATTTTTTGAACTCGAATAAAAATGTGTGCTTGTTTCTTCAATATTTCACACGGCTCCCTTGTTACTGTTAAACGAAGCGTATATACACCAATAACGTCGGCTAGGCGATAGTAGTTATTCGCAACATTAACCTAACTTAATGCGGCGATATACGTACTCTAATGGTGGTTGAATCCGCTATGCATTCTGGACATCGGCGTCGAATTTTCTCTCAGCGATGGTGGGGGCAAATACAGTTTATTAAATATTTCGATTTTAAATATAATTCCTTCAGCTAAATGCATCCAACGAAATCTTACCTTTTTTTGGTACCGAATATAAATATGTGGTTTGTTATTTCAATAGCTCAAACGGTTCCCGTGTTACTGTTAAACGAAACGAACATACATACATTACGTCGCACATGGTTATAATAGTTCTTCGCGACCTTCGCAAATCATACTGGGACGATTCCCGTCCTCTAAATGGCGCACAGTTCTGCTACGCATTCGGGACACCGGCTTCGATTAGAAGAATTTCGATGGTGGGGGAAAACGCAGATAATTAAATATTTCGACTTTAAATATATTTCCTGCAGCTAAATGTATCCAACGAAATCTTACAATTTCATGATCCCGAATATAAAGGTGTGCTTGGTTCTTCAATATTTCAATCGGTTGCTGTGACACTGTTAAACGAAAGGAACATACACCTATAACGTCGGCTAGGTGATAGTAGTCCTTCGCGACTTTAACATAACATACTGCGGCGATATTCGTACTCTAAATGAGGTTTGATTCTGCTATCAAACGGTTCCCGTGTACCAGTTAAACGATGCGAATATACACATATAAAGACGCGCGTGGAGATAGCATATCGTCGCGATTTTCACGTAACGTACCGGTACGGTACTCGTACTCTAATTGGAGTACATTTCTGCTATGCATTCAGGACATCGGAGTGTAACTTTCGGGCTACGATGTGGGGGAAAATACAGATTATTAAATATTTGGACTTTAAGATTAATTCCTTCATCCAAGTTTATCCAACGAAATCATACAATTTTTTGACCCCGAATTTAAAGGTGTGCTTGGTTCTTCAATATCTCACACGGTTGCCGTGTTACTGTTAAACGAAGCGAATATACACACATAACGTTGCACATAATTATAGTATTTCCTCGCGACCTTCGCATATCGTACTGGGACGATACTCGTTCTCCAAATGGCGTACGGTTCTGCTATGCATTCTGGACGTCGGCGTCGATTTTTCGATCTACGATGGTGGGGGCAAATACAGATAACTAAATATTTCGACTTTATAAATAATTCCTTCAGATAAATGTATACAATATATCTTACAATTTTTCGACCCCGAATGTAAAGGTGTGCTTTGATATTCAAAGCTCAAACGGTTCCGGTCTTACTGTTAAACGAAGCGAATATACACATACAACGTCGCAAATAGTTATAGTAGCTCATCGCGACCTTCGCATATCATACTGCGGCCATTCTCGTAATATGAATGGCGTACGATACTGCTATGCATTCTGGACGACGGATGGTGGGGGCAAATACAGGTAATTAAATATTTCGACGTTAAATATTGTTCCTGAAACTAAATGTGACCAACGAAACCTTACCTTTTTTTGGTACCGAATACAAGGTTGTGGTTTGTTTGTTCAATAGCTAAAACGGTTCCCGTGTTACTGTTATACGAAGCGAATATACACCTATAACGTTGCGCTTGGGGAAAGTATTTCTTGGCGATTTTCACGAAACGTACCGGTACGATACTCGTACTCTAAATGGCGTACGGTACTGGTATGCATTCATGTCGCCGGCGTCGAATGTTCAAACTACGAAGTCGGGGAAAATAATGCTCATTAAATACTTCGAGTTTAAATATAAATCCTTCAGCTAAATATATACAATAAATCTTACAATTTTTTGATCCCGAATATAAAGGTGAGCTTGGTACTTCAATATCTCTCACGGTTGTCGTGTTACAGATAAACGAAGGGAATATGCACCTATAACATCGACTAGGTGATAGTAGATCTTCGGGATTTTCACGTAACGTACTGATACCATACTCGTACTCAAAATAGAGTATGATTCTGCTATGCATTCTGGACATCGGCGGCGAATTTTCGAACTACTTTGGTGGGGGCAAATACAGATAAGTAAATATTTCGACGTTATAAGTAATTCCTAAAGCAAAATGTGACCAACGAAACCTTACCTTTTTTTGGTACCGAATACAAAGGTGTGGTTTGTTTTTTCAATAGCTCAAACGGTTCCCGTGTTACTGTTAAAAGAAGCGAATATACACCTATAACGTCGCGCTTGGAGATAGTATTTCTTCGCGA
>NW_017100648.1:0-3047 GCF_001263275.1 Habropoda laboriosa | reverse complement strand
GTAGTTCTTCGCGACATTAACATAACATACTGCGGCGATATTAGTACTCTAAATGGTGTTTGATTCCGCTATGCATTCTGGACGTGGCGACGAATTTTCGAACTACGAAGTAGGGGAAAATTACAATTAATTAAATATTTCGTCTTTAGAAATGATTCCAATAAATAAAATATGCCAACAAAACCTACCATTTTTTGGTCCTCAATACAAAAGTGTAGTTTATTTTACAAAGGCTCAAACGTTTACCGTGTTACTGTTAAACGAAGCGTATATACAAATATTACGTCGGGAACGTGATAGTAGCTATTCGCGACTTTCACATAACATACTTGGGCGATACTCGTACTCCTAGAGGAGTACGATTCTGCTATGCATTCAGGACGTCGGCGTCGAATTATCGAAATACGATGTTGGGGGAAGATACAGATAATTAAATCCTTCCACGTTAACAATAATTCCTTCAGCTAAATGTGTACAACGAAATCTTACAATATTTGATCCCGATTATAAAGGTGTGCTTGGTCCTGCAATATCTCACACGTTTGCCGCGTTGCTGTTAAACGAAGCGAATATATACCTATAACGCCGGCTAGGCGATAGTAGTTCTTCACGACTTTCACATAACAAACTACGGCGATATACGTACTCTACTTGGTGTTTGGAAGGTGTGGTTTGTTTTTTCAAGAGGTCAAACGGTTCCCGAGTTACTGTTATACGAAGGGAACATACACCTATAACATCGGCTTGGCGATAGTAGTTCTTCGCGAGTTTCACATAACCTACAGCGGCGATATTAGTACTCTAAATGGTGTTTGATTCCGTAATGCATTCTGGACGTGGCGACGAATTATCGCAGTACGATGGTGGGGGAAAGTAAAAATAATTAAATATCTCGTCGATTGAAATAATTCCAACAAATAAATGTTCCCAACGAAATCATACCTGTTTTTGGTTCCGAATACAAAAGTATGCTTTGTTATTCAAAGTTCAAACGTTTCCGTTGATACTCGTAAACGAAGCAAATATACACATATAACGTCGCACATGGTCGTAGTAGTTCTGCGCTACCTTCGCAAATCATACTGGGACGATTTACTTCCTCTAAATGGCCTACGGATCTGCTATGCATTCTGGACATCGGGGTCGAATTTTCGAACTTCTTTGGTGGGGGCAAATACAGATAAGTAAATATTTCTACTTTCAAAATAATTCCTACAACTAAAAGTGACCAACGAAATATTACCATTTCGTGATACCGAATACAAAGGTGTGCTTTGTTTTGTCAATAGCTCAAACGTTGCCCTGTTACTGTTAAACGAAGCGAATATACACATATAATGTCTCGCTTCGAGGTAGTATTTCTTGGCGATTTTGACGAAACGTACCGGTAGGATACTGGTACTCCAAATAGACTATGATTCTGCTATGCATTCTGGACTGCGCCGTCGAATTTTCGATCTACGATGGAAGGGGAAAATACGGATAATTATATATTTCGTCGTTAGAAATAATTCCAACATATTAATGTACCCAACGAAGTCCAACCTTCTTTTGTTACCGTAAACAATGGTGTGGATTGTTTTTTCAATAGCTCAAACTTTTCCAGTGTTTCTGTTACGCGAAGCGAATATACAAATATAATGTCGGCTAGGTGATAGTAGTTCTTAGCGACTTTCACGTAACGCACCGGTACGATACTCGTACTCCAAATAGAATATGATTCTGCTATGAATTCTGGACATTGGCGCCGAATTTTCGAACTACGCTGGTGTGGGAAAATACAGATAATTAAATACTTCGACGTTAAATATAATGCCTTTAGCTAAATATATACAATAAATCTTACAATTTTTTGATCCCGTATATAAAGGTGTACTTGGTTCTTCAATATCTCACACGGTTGCCGTGTTACTGTTAAACGAAGCGAATATACACCAATAACGTCGGCAAGGCGATAGTAGATCTTCGCGACATTAACACAACGTACAGCGGCGATATTCGTACTCTAATGGTATTTGATTCCGCTATGCATTCAGGACGTAGCGTCGCATTTTCGAACTACGATGGTGGGGGAAAATACAGATTATAAAGTATTTCGATGTAAAAAATTCCCTTACAAATAAATAGTCCCAGCGAAATCTTACCTTTTTTTGGTACCGAATACGAAGGAGTGGTTTGTTTTTTCAATATCTCACACGGCTGCCGTGTTGCCGTTAAACGAAGCGTATTTACACCTATATCGCCGCGCTTGCAGATAGTATATCGCCGCGATTTTCACGTAACGTAACGGTACAATACTCGTACTCTAAATGGAGTACGATTCTGCTATGAATTCTGGACGTCGGCGCCGAATTTTCGAACTACGTTGTGGGGGAAAATACAGATAACTAAATATTTCGACTTTTAAAATAACTCCTAAAACTAAATGTAACCAACGAAATGTTACCATTTTATAATACCGAATGCAAATGCGTGCTATGTTCTTCAATATCTCATACGGTTGCCGTGTTACCGTTGAACGAAGCGAATATACACCTATGACGTCTGCTAGGCGATAGTAGTTCTTCGCGACTTTCACATAACAAACTGCGGCGATATTCGTTCTCTAATGGAGTTTATTCTGCTGTGTATTCTGGACATCGGCGTCGAATTTCCGAACTACGATGGTGGGGGATAATACAGATAATTAAATACATCGACGTTAATAATAATTCCTAGAACTAAATGTAACAACCGAAATCTTACCATCTTTTGATACCGTATACAAAGGTGTGCTTTGTTATACAAACCTCAAACGGTGTCGATGTTACCGTTAAACGTAGCGAATAATCACATATAACGTCGCACAAGGTTATATTAGTTCTCCGCGATCTTCGCATATCTTACTGTGACGATTCTCGTTCTCTAAATGGCGTACGCTTCTGTTATGCATTCTGGACATCGGCGTCGTATTTCCGAACTACGATGGTGGGGGAAAATACAGCTAATTAAATATTTCGACTTTAGACATAATGGCAACAAATAAATAGACCCAACCAAATCTTACC
>NW_017100647.1:0-282 GCF_001263275.1 Habropoda laboriosa | reverse complement strand
ATGCTTCAGTTTATATTCGTTAAAACACGTTCTACGGTGCGAAACATGCATAATAAAGGGAAATCAGATGCTTGCAGTACTGCAAGTCGTGGTTTGTCTCGAGAAAACAGCAGTATTTCAGTTTATATTCGTTAAAACACGTTCTTCGGTGCGAAAAATGCATAATAACGCGAAAACATTAGTGTGCAGTACTGCAGAACGTGGTTTGTAGCGAGAATTCAGCAGTATTTCAGTTTATATTCGTTAAAACACGTTTTACGTGGCGAAACATGCAAAATAAAG